>NC_053389.1:543878447-544094212 GCF_905171765.1 Bufo bufo
CAGTGAATGAACCACTGCTCTGCATTGCTGACAGGGAACTAAAATTTTGTGAAACTCTGTTACTGATCGGAAGATGCTACAATCGCACGCTGATGATAGCATTTCCACCTGACAGCGGGGCACAGTGGAAGCACAACAGGAGAGGCGCAGAGGAGGAGGGAAGAAGATCGCCATACGCAGCTGTGGCACCACCAGCACCTGATAAGGCAGGGTTAGCATGGCCAAAATGTGGAAAATCTTTGTCAGCCTTGGAGGTGCTGACCTGCTCTGCAGCCAGTGTATAGTGTGAACGTGTGTTTAGCACGGCAGAGAGCATTATCACAGGCCTCAACCAATGTGGACAAGCTTACGTTTATTAAAATGAACCAGGCATGGATCCCACAGGACTTGTCCGTACCTTGTGCAGATAGACATTTATACAGCCTCAACCATCCATTCTTGTACTCAATGCACTTATTCTTTGTTTTATTTTGTTATATGTCCCAATAATTTGGGGGATACCACAATTATAAAATAAAAAATAACACAAATCAGTGTTGGCTACCTATTACTCCTTCACCGCCGCTTCCACCTACACCGCCACGTCAACCTACACCGCCACATCCCCTCATCCACCGCCTCCTCAACCTCCTACTCCTAGATCCATATTGTTATTTTAAATTTTTCAGTATTTTATGTTATTTTAAGTCATTTCCCTATCCATATTTGTTTTCAGAACAGTTGCCATGCTCTTAAGCACATTTTGATGCCTTTTGCAGCCCTCTAGCCCTTTCCAGGACTATTTTAGAGCCATTTTAGTGCCCAAAAGTTCAGGTCCCTATTGACTTTAATGGGGTTGGGGTTGGGTTTCGGGGTCAAGTTCGGGTCCCGAACCCGAACTTTTTTTTCAAGTTCGGCCGAACCTGCTGAACCCGAACATCCAGGTGTCCGCTCAACTCTAGTCTTAAACTTTTGATCAGGACTATATATATATACACTGCTCAAAAAAAATAAAGGGAACACAAAAATAACACATCCTAGATCTGAGTTAATTAAATATTCTTCTGAAATACTTTGTTCTTTACATAGTTGAATGTGTGGCAACAAAATCACAGAAAAATTTAAAAATGGAAATCCAATTTTTCAACCCATGGAGGTCTGGATTTGGAGTCACACTCAAAATTAAAGTGGAAAAACACACTACAGGCTGATCCAACTTTGATGTAATGTCCTTAAAACAAGTCAAAATGAGGCTCAGTAGTGTGTGTGGCTTCCACGTGCCTGTATGACCTCCCTACAATGCCTGTGCATGCTCCTGATGAGATGGTGGACGGTCTCCTGAGGGATCTCCTCCCAGACCTGGACTAAAGCATCTGCCAACTCCTGGACAGTCTGTGGTGCAACGTGACATTGGTGGATAGAGCGAGACATGATGTCCCAGATGTGCTCAATTGGATTCAGGTCTGGGGAACGGGCGGGCCAGTCCATAGCATCAATGCCTTCCTCTTGCAGGAACTGCTGACACACTCCAGCCACATGAGGTTTAGCATTGTCTTGCATTAGGAGGAACCCAGGGCAAACCGCACCAGCATATGGTCTCACAAGGGGTCTGAGGATCTCATCTCGGTACCTAATGGCAATCAGGCTACCTCTGGCGAGCACATGGAGGGCTGTGCGGCCCTCCAAAGAAATTCCACCCCGCACCATTACTGACCCAATGCCAAACCGGTCATGCTGGAGGATGTTGCAGGCAGCAGAACGTTCTCCACGGCGTCTCCAGACTCTGTCACGTCTGTCACATGTGCTCAGTGTATACCTGCTTTCATCTGTGAAGAGCACAGGGCGCCAGTGGCGAATTTGCCAATCTTGGTGTTCTCTGGCAAATGCCAAACGTCCTGCACGGTGTTGGGCTGTAAGCACAACCCCCACCTGTGGACGTCGGGCCCTCATATCACCCTCATGGAGTCTGTTTCTGACCGTTTGAGCAGACACATGCACATTTGTGGCCTGCTGGAGGTCATTTTGCAGGGCTCTGGCAGTGCTCCTCCTGTTCCTCCTTGCACAAAGGCGGAGGTAGCGGTCCTGCTGCTGGGTTGTTGCCCTCCTACGGCCTCCTCCACGTCTCCTGATGTACTGGCCTGTCTCCTGGTAGCGCCTCCATGCTCTGGACACTACACTGACAGACATAGCAAACCTTCTTGCCACAGCTCGCATTGATGTGCCATCCTGGATAAGCTGCACTACCTGAGCCACTTGTGTGGGTTGTAGACTCCATCTCATGCTACCACTAGAGTGAAAGCACCGCCAGCATTCAAAAGTGACCAAAACATCAGCCAGGAAGCATAGGAACTGAGAAGTGGTCTGTGGTCACCACCTACAGAACCACTCCTTTATTGGGGGTGTCTTGCTAATTGCTATAATTTCCACCTGTTTATCCCATTTGCACAACAGCATGTGAAATTGATTGTCACTCAGTGTTGCTTCCTAAGTGGACAGTTTGATTTCACAGAAGTGTGATTGACTTGGAGTTACATTGTGTTGTTTAAGTGTTCCCTCTATTTTTTTGAGCAGTGTATATATATATATATATATATATATATATATATTCAAATACTGGCAGAAACTTTTCAGAAATAGAGGCTAAATTAGATTTAAAGGATACATTTGCTAGTTTATTAGAGCTAGGCATGTATACCTTAGTTAGTCTGTTAATGATTGCCAAAATATCTGCAAATACCTTCTAATAACAGCTTTCATTAATGTCTCCTGTCCCTTTCCACTGCTCCCTTAAAAGACCATTGCTATGGCTCATCTGTCTCCGGCTAGGAAGACAGAGGGGCGGTCCTTCACACTGCATGCCTGCATTAGGCTTCAGAGTTAGGAGTCGTGTCTCTCAGTAATTCAATCTGATTGGCTGGCAGGAAGCTGCTGGCTACAGCATGTTTGTATGTGACCTTAGAGAAGGCAGTTTTGGCCTCAGAGAACAGGCAGAGGAGCCATCTTGAGAAGACCCTCATAATGTAGGATTCCAAAAAGCCATAACTAAAGGGAAAACTCAAGAAAAACAGTGCTAAGTGAAGAAACTAAAGATTGCTTTATGCATAATGTTGCTGCAGTAGTAACAAATGCAAAAAAAATTTTTTTTAATGAAAATATGACAGTTATACTTTAAATACACTGGGTGTCCGCAAGCACTGACTCCATATATGGACATAGCTATATATGGAGTCAGAGCAGGGACTCCTAAGCACAGACTCACACTGGGGGATTCTCCCACCTTACAGCGATCTGCTGCATAGATCTCATTGGGACCCGGCACCCTCCCCTCTTCAGAGCAAGGGGTTCCTGGTTTTATGCTCGGTTCTCCCATTCACTTCTAATCTGCTCTGTTGCTCTGTAGAGCACCCGAGCATCCCAAAGTGTTCTATTCGAGCACCTGAGCACTTTGGTGCTCGATCAACACTACCTTTAACCCAATAGTAGTTACCATTTAACTTGACATGTTTTCAAGTAGGAAAATATATTAGAATAAATTCAAGTTGTACTTTATTTTCATTTGGATGTCTCATTCCTCAAATAGGGACATACCTGTAAACCAGTTAGAAGTAATCGGTACATGCATACATTATGTTGTAGTTAAGTTCGTAGACGTTCAGACATCAAATATAGCAATGTGTTAGGTAAAGCGGTCCTTGCCTGCCACTGCCCTGCTACGGTCCTCTGCAATCGGCTATTTGGAAGCCTTAGTGCTTCAGCGTGTCTCTTGCGTTTTAACCTGCATTAATGCAGCCTGTGTTCCTGCAGGTACTCCTGACCTCATAGTTCAGCTTTCAGTTCAATGCTGTCTTTAAATTTTCATAGTCTGTCTGCCCTGTCTTTGCTACAGTCTTTGTTCCTGCTTAGGGTGGTTCACACTAGCGTTAGGGGATTCCGTTATGACTTTAAGTTATAACATGGTTATAACGGAAAATAACGGAATCCATAAGATGGAAGGACGGGTCTGTTCTTCTGACAATAGACTAGTATTATAATGGAATGCAAATCGGAAGCCTTTAAAAGGCATTCTGTTTGATTTCCGTCCTAATAGAAGTCTATAGAATCAAAAACGGATCCGTCTGGGTCCCGTTTATGCAAGACGGAAAGCAAAGTCCTGTCGACAGGACTTTGTTTTTCGTCTTGCATAACAGGACCCAGACGATCAGTTATGCTTTCACATAGACTTCTATGAGGACGGAAAGCAAACGGAATGCCTTTTAAAGGCTTCCGATTTGCATTCTGCTTGGGCATTCCCTTATTTTTCCGTTATAACCATGTTATAACGGAAAGCCATAACGGAATCCCTAACGCTAGTGTGAACCCACCCTAACTTGCTTATTCCTGCATCCACCAGTACCTCACCCACAAGTTCTCCTTGTGTCTTTAGTTTCAGTGTTGCAAATATCCTGCAGTCCCAGTATTAGAAACTGTTGTGGTGCAGTTTCCCTGCATCTCTGCATTCCAGCCAAATTTCCTACAATCAAGTTCTGCCAAAACCAACATAATCAGTATAGGTGACTGTTCAGACTGTACATGCTGTTTTGGTGTGTTATTTTGTGCCTAGAGCTTCTGCTGCTTGCACCAGAGTCTCTGACCCCAGTAGCTCAGCTGCCAACTATACTGGGACCATCCCAAGATAGCGGTCTGGTTTCTCTAATGCAGCGAAGTCCAGGGGTTAAAGTGTAAATACCTGGGGAGTGCCAGAATAATGCCCTTAGGGTTCAGCCCAAAGCCAAACCAGTTAGTTGTCATAGTGGGTCCACACTCACTGATCTGTAACACAATGTAATCAAACTAACACCATCTATACAACAGTTCTATATGTATGTCATTATATGATATGGCCACCATTTGTGTCATGTAATTTCTTGCCACACAGTTATAGCAGTTATGCCAAACGCCTGTTTCTCTATACAAATTAATGATTGTTTTTTTTATTGTTCTATTGTATTTATATATCTTTAAGATGATCTGTAACATCTGCTATTGCTTGACGATATTGGTCCCCAAATTTCTTTATATACCCGCTATATCTCTACATCAGCAAGCTTGACATAAGAGTGGGGCTCCTTAAAATGTTATGTGGAATGTCAGGTAATACTGGAAATGGAAACACAAGGCACCATTGAGCAGCACATTGTTTTGAATGGATTATATATTTTGGACTATGCTTGCTATGTTAAATGTAAGTTGACTGTTTGCTCAATATCCAACCTCTAGAATATTGTTGTATGGTCATACATATCGAAGTTGATCTACTGTTTAGGTTTATCAATCACTAGCTGAAGGACCTGGCTTGGCAGGGGTATATTTCATCTATTTCAATTAGTGTTTGCGTGTGTCGTTAAGATATCGACAGTATCCACTATAACTGACATCTACAGCACCCTGCCCCCTTGACAGTGACCTACACAGCCCCTCACCCCTTAACACTGACCCACCTATAGTGCCCCGCCCCCTTAAAATAAATAAACGCGCACAGGGGGACCCTGCCTGGAAGGTTTTCAATATATTTATAACACAAAGCCTTGTAGGCGTATATCACTCTTGTCCCAGACACTAAAACTTACCTTTTAATCAATTAGATTAAATATTAAACCGTGAGGAACTGAAAAGGTCAAAACTATCTGATACCCTATGAGTGCTGTTAAACAGGGAAAAACCTGCACGGAGGAGGACGGGGGTGCACAACCCCGCACTCTATTCCCTGTACGGACACTAGCTGTCTCGAATTGTGTTAACAGTACATTGTTTCCAACAGACACCATCTCTACAAAGTATACTCATGAAGCAACACTATCCTCAGTAAGACTGTGTTAGAACCGCTGTATTAGCAAGCATTGATAGCGGTATACAGAGTCTAAAACCTAACACCTGGCAGATCGAGACAGCTAGTGTCCGTACAGGGAATAGAGTCTGACTTTAAAGAAGAGAGACCATTGAACATTTAGTTTTGATTCTGTATTCAAAGGATATTCAGCCTTGGAAAGATCTAGTTAGTGGCATGGCTTGTCACACATTGCTTCTAGGATGACAAATAAAACAAGTCTCATGAGAAAGAAGTAAAAGTCAATTTGATCACTTCCCTGCAGGGGTTTTTGACCAATAGTATAAGATGACATTTGTACAAGGCAGAAAACTAAATGACAGTTGATATCCCCCAAACATTCCTTCCATTGACAAATAACTGTTGAACTTTCCAATAACTATACATGCATAAATTAAAAAAATAGACTAAAAATAATTTAAAAAAAAGTGTCGGTCATTTACCAAGACCTGCATATTTACGGCCAGTCTTGATATCCTCCTGCACTACTAGAGGATGAGCTTAAAGGGGTTGTCCACTCTTTAAATACATTTCACCACTGTGTGGCAGGCAGGGAAAAAATGAAGTTCCTAATATATGACTGTGAAGGTTCTCATTTATCCAGGTCATGGTATATCTGTAAAGAATAAATCAAGGCAACTGGACTTACTGTAGATTTCTTGAAAACTTTTCACTCGTTCTTCCAACGAGATTTCTCCATTCTGAGAATTGAGAAAGCTCGTTGGAAGAACGAGTGAAACGTTTTCAAGAAATCTACAGTAAGTCCAGTTGCCTTGATTTATTCTTTACAGATGTTCCTAATATACTTCATTAACCGCCTCCGGACCGCCTAACGCAGGATCGCGTTCCGGAGGCGGCAGCGCTGCGCAGAGTCACGCATATACGCGTCATCTCGCGAGACGCGAGATTTCGCTCAAAGCCGGCCCGCGCATGCGCATCGCGGGCCGGCAAAAGTTAGAGGACAAGTTCGTCACCAGCCTGCCAGCCACGATCATTGGCTGGCAGGTTGACGATTTTCAAAAAAACGAATCACAAGCCATATAACAGATCATATTAGTAAATATGATCTGTTATATGGCTTGTCTGCTCCTCTGCTGGTCCTTTTTGTCGGTTGGATCCAGCAGAGGAGCAGGCTTCACAGTGAGTAGCACCAACACTACACTTTAGCCCCAGATCACCCCCTGCACCCCAATTAACCCTTTGATCACCCCTTTGATCGCCCCTGTCAATCACTAGTGAAAGGAAAAAAGTGATCAGTGTAAACGGTCATTTATTTTTTTTCACTGGTTTTTACTGTTAGGTTTTAGGGATAGTTTAGGCCCCTTGGTTAGGTAGTTTAGGGATCAGTTAGCGCCAAGCCCTCCGCACCGCAGTCCCTTATTCGCTGATTAGCGTATCGCTAATCAGCATTTGTACTTTTATAGTATCTGTAAGTGATCAAAACTGATCACTGTCAGATCTATAATAGTATTAGTGTCACTTTTAGTTCGCCCTCCACCCAAAACGCAGTGTTTGCCCGATCAGGCCTGATCGGTCGCCCACACGTGCGTTCACCCACGCCCGCCCCACTGCAGTGACAAAAAATATATATTTTTTGATCACTGCACATTCACTTTACATGCGCTGGCGGCGATAAAAAAATCAGTTTTGATATTTTTATCACCGCAGCGCCCTCCGTACTTCGCTAGCCTCCCCTTTGTAAGACAGGCTTGCTTTTTTCTTGGGTAGTCTCAGGGAATACCCCTAAATTTAGTAGTCCAATGTCAAACAGGGGTATTCTTCTGAAGAGGCCTACAGGATTATGACCCAGTCGGATGAGGAATGGGAACCCTCATCTGACGAATCTAGCGGTCAGAATATGAACCTGTAGAAAGCAGTGGCACTCTGACCCTAAGTTCGGACGAGGAGGTGGAGGTCCCTGATAGCACCAGGCGTACCCGGCCCCGTGTCGCTAGACCACAGGTTACGCAGGATCAAGAGCAGCAGAGTGGGGCTGGCGCTGTCGGATCACGTGGTGAGGCATACACCAGCAGCGCAGCCCTCCCTGGACCTAGTACCAGCACTGCCGTACAACATGGTGAAGTGGCGAGCACCAGAAGGGCAGTTGAAGCTGGTAGGGTGGCACGTGCAGTAGTTACCCCGTCGCAGGCCACCGCACAGACAGGCCCGTAGAGCCCCTAGAATCCCTGAGGTGCTGGCAAACCCTGATTGGCAGTCACCAACTTCAGCCGCACCATTAGTTCCCCCTTTCACCGCCCAGTCTGGAGTTCGGGTTGAGACGGCTCAGATCGGTTCGGCCCTGGGATTTTTTGAGCTGTTCTTGACTGTGGAGCTCTTGGACTTAGTCGTGGCAGAGACAAACCGGTATGCCACACAATTTATATCCGCCAACCCGGGAAGCTATTATGCCCAGCCTTTCCGGTGGAAACCAGTCCAAGTTTCCGAAATTAAAATTTTTCTGGGCCTTCTCCTCAACATGGGTCTAACTAAAAAGCATGAATTGCGGTCATATTGGTCTACGAACCCGATTCATCACATGCCCATGTTCTCTGCTGCTATGTCCAGGGCACGATTTGAGGCCATCCTGCGTTTCCTGCATTTTAGCGACAACACCACCTCCCGTCCCAGAGGCCACCCAGCTTTTGACCGGCTCCACAAAATTCGGCCCCTCATAGACCACTTCAACCAGAAATTTGCAGATTTGTATACCCCCGAGCAAAACATCTGCGTAGACGAGTCCCTAATACATTTTACCGGGCGCCTTGGCTTCAAACAATACATCCCAAGCAAGCGTGCCCGGTATGGGGTCAAATTGTATAAGCTCTGTGAAAGGGCCACAGGCTATACCCACAAATTTCGGATCTATGAGGGAAAAGATCAGACCCTGGAGCCAGTCGGTTGCCCTGACTAACTGGGGAGCAGTGGGAAGACAGTCTGGGACTTGGTGTCACCCTTATTTGGCAAGGGGAACCATCTTTATGTGGACAATTTCTACACAAGTGTGGCCCTCTTTAGGCATTTGTTTCTAGAACAGATTTGCGCCTGTGGCACAGCGCGAACTAGTTGCGTGGGCTTCCCCCAACGGCTCGTTACCACCCGTCTTGCAAGGGGGGAGAGGGCTGCCTTGTGTAACCAAGAACTGCTCGCGGTGAAATGGAGAGACAAGCGTGACGTTTACATGCTCTCCTCCATTCACGCAGACACGACAATCCAAATTGAGCGAGCAACCCGTGTCATTGAAAAGCCCCTCTGTGTCCACGACTATAATTTGCTCATGGGAGGGGTGGACTTCAATGACCAGATGTTGTCTCCGTATTTAGTTTCCCAACGCACCAGACGCTGGTATAAGAAGGTGTCTGTATATTTAATTCAATTGGCTCTGTAAAATAGTTTTGTTCTCTACAGTAAGGATGGGAGAACACAATCCTTCCTAAAATTCCAGGAAGAGATCATTGAGAACCTCCTGTATCCAGAAGGTTCCGTGGCCCCATCCACCAGTGTAGTTAGCCGTCTACACGAGCGACATTTCCCCAGTGTCGTTCCTGGTACCTCAACCCAACCGTCACCCCGAAAAAGATGTCGTGTCTGTAGCAGGAGTGGAATAAGGCGTGACACCCGCTATTTCTGTCCTGACTGTCCTGACCACCCTGCCCTATGCTTTGGAGAGTGTTTCCGGAAGTACCACACACAGGTACACTTAGCATAGGGATTGCATCTCACAGGACAGGCACACAGGGATATTAGGGCCCTTTTACTCACAGCTGCTGCAAACCTCTCCTTTTACCTGGGATAAATTGCATAATGTACTTCGCCACATCTTTGGGCGATTTGCGCTTTGCACATTGTCCCATGGGGAAGGAGAGGTTTGTCCTATAAAAGGTAAAAAAAAAAAAAAGAAAAAAAGGTAAGCAAAAAAGTTAACTTCAGTTCAAAAAGTTAAAAAAAGTTTATATGTTCTGTTCAAAAGTTATTATAAAGTTAATAATTTATTGTGTTGCGGCCTGTTTTTTTCTTTTTTGTTTTGTTTTTTTTTATCTTCCAGGTGGACCAACCGATGAACCAGCTGCAGCACTGATGTGCATTCTGACAGAAGCATTGCGCTGCTGTCAGATTACACACAAGTCGGTGTATGCGGCGGTGCAAGACGAGATTTCTCCTCTGCAGTAAAAGATACGTTTGCCGAGGCATATGAGCTGAGGAGGTGGCGGTGTTCATATGCTTTGGCAAACACTTTGTATATATATAAAAAATAAAAAAATCCCGCCAATGATTTATTCATCCACATTGATTGATGTGAATGGATAAATCTGGTTTGCCAGGGCATACGAGCTAAGTGGGTATGGATGTTGGGCGGAGCTCCTATGTCCTGGCAGACTCCTTTCCCCTCCTTTTTCTTTTTTTTGGCAGAGATTTTTTCATCCACATTGATCGATGCGAATGAAGAAATCTGTGCCATTCATTCTTTTCTTTCAGCCCAGAGGCTGAACGGAAAAAAAAAATCTCATTACCCGTATGCTCAATATAAGGAGAATAGCAGAAACTCCTAATGCTGGCCATACATGTAATGATTGCGGAGACCCTCAAATGCCAGGGCAGTACAAACACCCCACAAATAACACCATTTTGGAAAGAAGACACCCCAAGGTATTCGCTGAGGGGCATATTGAGTCCATGAAAGATTTACATTTTTGTCCCAAGTTAGCAGAAAGGGAGACTTTGTGAGAAAAAAAACAAAACTTGTGGCAATTTTTTTTTTCTATGAACTCGCCATGCCCCTCATTGAATACCTTGGGGTGTCTTCTTTCCAAAATGGGGTCACATGTGGTGTATTTATACTGCCCTGGCATTTTAGGGGGCCCCAAAGCGTGAGAAGAAGTCTGGTATCCAAATGTCTAAAAATGCCCTCCTAAAAGGAATTTGGGCACCTTTGCGCATCTAGGCTGCAAAAAAGTGTCACACATGTGGTATTGCCGTACTCAGGAGAAGTTGGGGAATAAGTTATAATAACTTTTGAACAGAACATATAAACTTTTTTTGAACTTTTTGAACTGAAGTTAACTTTTTTGCTTACCTTTCTTTTTTTTTTTTTTTTACCTTTTATAGGACAAACCTCTCCTTCCCCATGGGACAATGCGCAAAGAGCAAATCGCCCAAAGATGTGGCGAAGTACATTATGCACTTTATCCCAGGTGAAAGGAGAGGTTTGCAGTAGCTGTGAGTGTAAGGGCCCTAATAGCCCTGTGTGCCTGTCCTGTGAGATGCAATCCCTATGCTAAGTGTACCTGTGTGTGGTACTTCCGGAAACACTCTCCAAAGCATAGGGCAGGGTGGTCAGGACAGTCAGGACAGAAATAGCGGGTGTCACGCCTTATTCCACTCCTGCTACAGACACGACATATTTTTCGGGGTGACGGTTGGGTTTAGGTACCAGGAACGACACTGGGGAAATGTCGCTCGTGTAGACGGCTAACTACACTGGTGGATAGGGCCACGGAACCTTCTGGATACAGGAGGTTCTCGATGATCTCTTCCTGAAATTTGAGGAAGGATCCTGTTCTCCCAGCCTTACTGTAGAGAACAAAACTATTGTACAGAGCCAATTGAATTAAATATACAGACACCTTCTTATACCAGCGTCTGGTGCGTCGGGAAACTAAATACGGAGACAACATCTGGTCATTGAAGTCCACCCCTCCTATGAGCAAATTATAGTCGTGGACACAGAGGGGCTTTTCAATGACACGGGTTGCTCGCTCAATTTGGATTGTCGTGTCTGCGTGAATGGAGGAGAGCATGTAAACGTCACGCTTGTCTCTCCATTTCACCGCGAGCATTTCTTCGTTACTCAAGGCAGCCCTCTCACCCCTTGCAAGACGGGTGGTAACGAGCCGTTGGGGGAAGCCCACGCGACTAGTTCGCGCAGTGCCACAGGCGCAAATCTGTTTTAGAAAAAAATGCCTAAAGAGGGCCACACTTGTGTAGAAATTGTCCTTGCCAAATAAGGGTGACACCAAGTCCCAGACTGTCTTCCCACTGCTCCCCAGGTAGTCAGGGCAACCGACCGGCTCCAGGGTCTTATCTTTTCCCTCATAGATCCGAAATTTGTGGGTATAGCCTGTGGCCCTTTCACAGAGCTTATACAATTTGACCCCATACCGGGCACGCTTGCTTGGGATGTATTGTTTGAAGCCAAGGCGCCCGGTAAAATGTATGGGACTCGTCTACGCAGATGTTTTGCTCGGGGGTATACAAATCTGCAAATTTCTAGTTGAAGTGGTCTATGAGGGGCCGAATTTTGTGGAGCCGGTCAAAAGCTGGGTGGCCTCTGGGACGGGAGGTGGTGTTGTCGCTAAAATGCAGGAAACGCAGGATGGCCTCAAATCGTGCCCTGGACATAGCAGCAGAGAACATGGGCATGTGATGAATCGGGTTCGTGGACCAATATGACCGCAATTCATGCTTTTTAGTTAGACCCATGTTGAGGAGAAGGCCCAGAAAAATTTTAATTTCGGAAACTTGGACTGGTTTCCACCGGAAAGGCTGGGCATAATAGCTTCCCGGGTTGGCGGATATAAATTGTGTGGCATACCGGTTTGTCTCTGCCACGACTAAGTCCAAGAGCTCCGCAGTCAAGAACAGCTCAAAAAATCCCAGGGCCGAACCGATCTGAGCCGTCTCAACCCTAACTCCAGACTGGGCGTTGAAAGGGGGAACTAATGGTGCGGCTGAAGTTGGTGACTGCCAATCAGGGTTTGCCAGCACATCAGGGATTCTAGGGGCTCTACGGGCCTGTCTGTGCGGTGACTGCGACGGGGTAACTACTGCACGTGCCACCGTACCAGCTTCAACTGCCCTTCTGGTGCTCGCCACTTCACCATGTTGTACGGCAGTGCTGGTACTAGGTCCAGGGAGGGCTGCGCTGCTGGTGTATGCCTCACCACGTGATCCGACAGCGCCAGCCCCACTCTGCTGCTCTTGAAGCGGATCCTGCGTAACCTGTGGTCTAGCGACACGGGGCCGGGTACGCCTGGTGCTATCAGGGACCTCCACCTCCTCGTCCGAACTTAGGGTCAGAGTGCCACTGCTTTCTACAGGTTCATATTCTGACCCGCTAGATTCGTCAGATGAGGGTTCCCATTCCTCATCCGACTGGGTCAGAATCCTGTAGGCCTCTTCAGAAGAATACCCCCAGTTTGACATTTGGACTACTAAATTTAGGGGTATTCCCTGAGACTACCCAAGAAAAAAAGCAAGCCTGTCTTACAAAGGGGAGGCTAGCGAAGTACCGGAGGGCGCTGCGGTTGATAAAAAATATCAAAACTGATTTTTTTTTTCGTTGCAGTGCTTGGAAAGTGATTGTGCAGTGATCAAAAAAAAATATATTTTTTGTCACTGCGGTGGGGCGGGTGTGGGTGAACGCACGTGTGGGCGACCGATCAGGCCCGATCGGGCAAACACTGCGTTTTGGATGGAGGGCGAACTAAGGTGACACTAATACTATTATAGATCTGACTGTGATCAGTTTTGATCACTTACAGATACTATAAATGTACAAATGCTGAGTAGCGATACGCTAAACAGCGAATAAGTGACTGTGGTGCGGTGGGCTGGGCACTAAACAATCGCTAAACTACCTAACCAAGGGGCCTCAACTATCCCTAAAACCTAACAGTCAATACCAGTGAAAAAAAAAAATGACAGTTTACACTGATCACTTTTTTCCTTTCACTAGTAATTGACAGGGGCGATCAAAGGGGTGATCAAAGGGTTAATTGGGGTGTAGGGGGTGATCTGGGGCTAAAGTGTAGTGTTGGTGCTACTCACTGTGAAGCCTGCTCCTCTGCTGGATCCAAAAAGGACCAGCAGAGGAGCAGACAAGCCATATAACAGATCATATTTACTAATATGATCTGTTATATGGCTTGTTATTCGTTTTTTTTGAAAATCGCCAACCTGCCAGCCAATGATCGTGGCTGGCAGGCTGGTGATGAACTTGTCCTCTAACTTTTGCCTGCCCGCGATGCGCGGGCTGGCTTTGAGCGAAATCTCGCGTCTCGCGAGATGACGCGTATATGCGTGACTCTGCTCAGCGCTGCCGCCTCCGGAACGCGATCCTGCGTTAGGCGGTCCGGAGGCGGTTAAACAACACAATGTAACTCCAGGTCAATCACACTTCTGTGAAATCAAACTGTCCACTTAGGAAGCAACACTGAGTGACAATCAATTTCACATGCTGTTGTGCAAATGGGATAGACAACTAGTGGAAATTATAGGCAATTAGCAAGACACCCCCAATAATGGAGTGGTTCTGCAGGTGGTGACCACAGACCACTTCTCAGTTCCTATGCTTCCTAGCTGATGTTTTGGTCACTTTTGAATGCTGGCGGTGCTTTCACTCTAGTGGTAGCATGAGACGGAGTCTAAAACCCACACAAGTGGCTCAGGTAGTGCAGCTTATCCAGGATGGCACATCAATGCGAGCTGTGGCAAGAAGGTTTGCTGTGTCTGTCAGCGTAGTGTCCAGAGCATGGAGGCGCTACCAGGAGACAGGCCAGTACATCAGGAGACGTGGAGGAGGCCGTAGGAGGGCAACAACCCAGCAGCAGAACCGCTACCTCCGCCTTTATGCAAGGAGGAACAGGAGGAGCAGTGCCAGAGCCCTGCAAAATGACCTCCAGCAGGCCACAAATGTGCATGTGTCTGCTCAAACGGTCAGAAACAGACTCCATGAGGGTGATATGAGGGCCCGACGTCCACAGGTGGGGGTTGTGCTTACAGCCCAACACCGTGCAGGACATTTGGCATTTGCCAGAGAACACCAAGATTGGCAAATTCGCCACTGGATCTGTGCTCTTCACAGATTAAAGCAGGTTCACACTGAGCACATGTGACAGACGTGACAGAGTCTGGAGACGCCGTGGAGAACGTTCTGCTGCCTGCAACATCCTTCAACATGACCAGTTTGGCATTGGGTCAGTAATGGTGTGGGGTGGCATTTCTTTGTAGGGCCGCACAGCCCTCCATGTGCTCGCCAGAGGTAGCCTGACTGCCATTAGGTACCGAGATGAGATCCTCAGACCCCTTGTGAGACCATATGCTGGTGCGGTTGGCCCTGGGTTCCTCCTAATGCAAGACAATGCTAGACCTCATGTGGCTGGAGTGTATCAGCAGTTCCAACAATACGAAGGCATTGATGCTATGGACTTGCCCGCCCGTTCCCCAGACCTGAATCCAATTGAGCACATCTGGGACATCATGTCTCGCTCTATCCACCAACGTCACGTTGCATCACAGACTGTCCAGGAGTTGGCAGATGCTTTAGTCCAGGTCTGGGAGGAGATCCCTCAGGAGACCGTCCGCCACCTCATCAGGAGCATGCACAGGCATTGTAGGGAGGTCATACAGGCACACACACTACTGAGCCTTTATTTTGACTTGTTTTAAGGACATTACATCAAAGTTGGATCAGCCTGTAGTGTGTTTTTCCACTTTAATTTTGAGTGTGACTCCAAATCCAGACCCCCAAGGGTTGAAAAATTTGATTTCCATTTTTTTATTTTTGTGTGATTTTGTTGTCAGCACATTCAACTATGTAAAGAACAAAGTATTTCAGAAGAATATTTAATTAACTCAGATCTAGGATGTGTTATTTTTGTGTTCGCTTTATTTTTTTGAGCAGTGTATTTATTTGGTTATGAAAATAGGGTGGTTTAAAAATACCAGATGGTAGTTAACATGTAGTTTTATATTTATTCTTTAAAATGTATAGCTTTGATGAGAATTAGGATGTGCACACTCTTAATATTTTTTTACATAAATTAATATTTTTTTATATGAACTATAAATAGAAATTTTCAAAAACCCAATTTTTAGGGACCAGTTCAGGTCTAAAGTCACTTTGCGAGGATTACATAATAGAAACCACCCAAAAATGACCCAATTTTAGAAACTACACCCCTCAAGGTATTCAAAACTGATTTTACAAACTTTGTTAACCCTTTAGGTGTTCCACAAGAATTAATGGAAAATAGAGATACAATTTCAAAATTTCACTTTTTTGGCAGATTTTCCATTTTAATAATTTTTTTCCAGTTACAAAGGGTTAACAGCCAAGCCAAAAATATTTATGGCCCTCATTCTGTAGTTTACAGAAACACCCCAAATGTGGTCGTAAACTACTTTACGGGCACACGCAGAAGGAAAGGAATGCCATACGGTTTTTGAAAGGCAGATTTTGCTGGTCTGGTTTTTTTGACACCATGTCCCATTTGAAGCCCCCCTGATGCACCCCTAGAGTAGAAACTCCATAAAAGTGACCACACCTAAGAAACTACACCCCTCAAGGTATTCAAAACAGATTTTACAAACATCATTAACCCTTTAGGTGTTCCACAAGAGTTATTGGCAAATGGAGATGAAATTTCAGATTTTCAATTTTTGGGCAAATTTTCCATTTTAATCCATTTTTCCCAGTAACAAAGCAAGGGTTAACAGCCAAACAAAACTCAATATTTATGGCCCTGACTCTGTAGTTTACAGAAACACCCCATATGTGGTCATAAACAGCTGTACGGGCACACGGCAGGGCGCAGAAGGAAAGGAATGCCATATGGTTTTTGAAAGGCAGATTTTACTGGACAGTTTTTTTTTGACACCATGTCCCATTTGAAGGCCCCCTGATGCACCCCTAGAGTATAAACTCCAAAAAAAGGCCCCATTTTAGAAACTACGGGATAAGGTGGCAGTATTGTTGGTACTAGTTTAGGGTACATTTGATTTTTGGTTGCTCTATATTACACTTTTTGTGAGGCAAGATAACAAGAAATAGCTGTTTTGCTCTGTTTTTATTTTTTATTATTTACAACATTCATCTGACAGGTTAGATCATGTGGTATTTTTATAGACCAGGTTATCACGGATGATACGCATGTTTTAGTGTTTCCAAAGTCTGAGAGCCATAATTTTTTCGTTTTTTGGGCGATTACCTTGGGTAGGGTATGATTTTTGCGGGATGAGATGACAGTTTTATTGGCAATATTTTGGGGTGCGTGTGACTTTTTGATCGCTTGCTATTACACTTTTTTTGATGTAAGGTGACAAAAAATGGTCTATTTAGCACAGTTTTTATTTTTTATTTTTTACGGTGTTCATCTGAGGGGTTAGGACATGTGATATTTTTATAGAGCCGGTCGATACAAACGCGGCGATACCAAATATGTATACTTTTTTTTTATTTATGTAAGGTTTTACACAATAACAGCTTTTTTAAAACAAAAAAAAGGATTTTTAGTGTCTCCATATTCTGAGCCATAGTTTTTTTTATTTTTTGTGTGATTGTCTCAGGTAGGTGCTCATTTTTTGCGGGATGAGGTGACGGTTAGATTGGTACTATTTAGGTGGGCAAATGCCTTTTTGATCGCTTGCTGTTGTACTTTTTGTGATGTAAGGTGACAAAAAAATGGTTTATTTAGCACAGTTTTTATTTTTTATTTTTTACGGTGTTCATCTGAGGGGTTAGGTCATGTGATATGTTTATAGAGCCGGTCGATACGGACGTGGCGATACCTAATATGTATACTTTTTTTTTCCCTATTTTTTACCAATTTTTTTTTTACTTTTTTTATTTTAACTTTATTTAAAAAGGACGTTTTTGTTTATTTTTACTTGAAACTTTTAATTTTTTGGGGGGAAAACTTTATTTTTTCAACTTTTTTTTTACTTATTTTTTGTCCCACTTTGGGACTTGAACTTTTGGGGGTCTAATCCTTTACAATGCATTCCAATACTTCTGTATTGGAATGCATTGGCTGTATGAGTAATACTGTGTGTATTACTCATACAGCTTCCAGGCTGTGAGATCCAGGGGGCTGGATCTCACAGGCTCTTCACCGGAAGGCAGCGCAATGCCGCTGGAAGGCATCGCGCTGCCTTCCATGCCATCGGGTCCCCCCCACAGCCCCATGGGGACCCGATGGCACCGCCGACTACTGCCGCCCGCACAATAAAATGCCGCAAACCGCAGATCTAAATTGACGACACGGGGAAGGGGGTCCCCCCGCGTATTTAGCCTAGGTGCCTGCTCAATGATTTGAGCAGGCACCAGGTTCCGATCACCGCCCGCCGGTGATCGGAACTATACATGACGTATCGGTACCTCATGGGTCCTTAAGGACTCGGGATCCATGCCGTATCGGTACGTCATGGGTCCCTAAGAGGTTAAGTAATAACATGCATTCACTAAAATAATGGAATAAAAATTTGACAATGCATTTTTTTGCATTGAACTGACTTTGAACTATGTAGATAGTGTGTTATAATTTGCCTTACTGATGTAAAATGTGTTGTATCTTCCGATTATCTTGCAGCAATGCACAGCGCTTTCAGTTGCATGGCTATTATGCACTGAAATGTCTAATCACAAATGGAACATATTAACTAGTTTCTAGAAAAAAAAGGGGGAGTTCCTCAGTGCTTGCAAGAATGTCATTTGTATGACGATAAGACCATGAATTGTAGAAAGAAACTTTCCAAAAAAAGCACTGTTTTTGCAGGAATCTGCAATGTACATCTAGTTACCAGCAGCTAAGCTAATTTTTCACCTTAAGGACCAGGGCATTTTTTGCAAATCGGACATGTGTCACTTTATGTGGTGATAACTTTAAAACGCTTTTACTTATCCAAGCCATTCTGAGAATGTTTTCTAGTCACATATTTTACTTCATGACAGTGGTAAATTTGAGTTAAAATATATTTAAAAAAAATTATTAAAAAATACCAAATTTACCCCAAATTTTTAAAAATGTGCAATTTATTAAAATTTCAATTTCTCTGCTTTTAAAACAGATAGTGATACCTCCTAAAATAGTTATTACTTTACATTTCCCATATGTCTACTTCATGTTGGATCATTTTGTAAATTACATTTTCTTTTTTTGGGACGTTAGGCTTAGAAGTTTAGATGCAAATCTTGAAATTTTTCAGAAAATTTCCAAAACCCACTTTTTAAGGACCAGTTTAGGTCTGAAGTCACTTTGTGAGGCTTATATAATAGAAACCACCCATAAATGACCCAATTTTAGAAACTACACCCCTCAAGGTATTCAAAACTGATTTTACAAACTTTCTTAAGCCTTTAGGTGTTCCACAAGAATTAAAGGAAAATGTAGATGAAATTTCAGAATTTCACTTTTTTGGCAGATTTTCCATTTTAATCTATTTTCCAGTAACAAAGCAAGGGTTAACAGCCAAACAAAACTCAATATTTATTTCTGTGATTCTGTAGTTTACAGAAGCACCCCATATGTGGTCGTAAATTTCTGTACGGGCACACAGAAGGGAACAGAAGGAAAGGAACGTCATATCGTTTTTGGTGGGCAGATTTCACTCTTTAAATTTTAAGTTGCCATGTCACATTTGAAGGCCCCCTAATGTACCCCTAGTAGAGAATCAAAGCTGAAAAAGTAGAATTTGATCCGAATTTCAGGAAAAGTTCAATTCGCAACGAATGTGAATTTACTTGCGCTTCGTGGTAACGAATCGCAATTTTCCTAAAATGACGGCTAAACGTGTGAGGACTGAGGACATGGGGCAAGGAACTCTGGGAAGGCGGGACCACCCAGATTGACAAGCCTGCATGCAGCCAATCAGCAGCCAGCCCTGTGATGTCACAGCCCTATAAATACAGCAGCCATTTTAGATTCTGCTATTTTCCAGCATTCAGAGTCCAGGGACAGACGTGTGAAGGCACTAAGGGACAGCAATTGGAAAAACGATTGTAGAAAAAAAAAGTCAGTAAAAACTATAAGTGCAGGGAAAGGATAGGGAGGAATCATTTCACAGCATCTTAGTGCAGGGAGAGACATCAGAAAGCGCTAAGGACATTGATAGGAAAGTGGTTTACAAGTGCAGGGAATAATTATTTAGGGATCCAAATAGTAATTAGACAGCTCTATAATTACAGATTTTTGTTATTGGGTTGCAAGTGTTATGTTGAAAAGCCTTTATTGGCTTATATCTTAGTATCTTATTCAGTACAACAAGAAAAATATATACACATTTCACTTCTGCAGTTATTTCTGTTGAAAGCATATAGGGGCGTATTTCAGTACTACAAGAAAAATATATACGCACTGCACTGTTGCAGTTATTTCTGGTGAAAGTGTATAGGGGCATAGTTCAGTACAACAAGAAAAATATATACTCACTGCACTGTTGCAGTTATTTCTGTTTAAAGTGTATGGGGCGTATTACAGTAAAAAAAGAAAAATATATACGCACTGCACTGTTGCAGTTATTTCTGTTTAAAGCATATATATAGGCATAGTTCAGTACAACAAGAAAAATATATTCTCAGTTCACTTCTGCAGTTATTTCTGTTAAAAGTGTATAGGGGCGTATTTTAGTACTACAAGAAAAAAATATATACGCACTGCACTGTTGCAGTTATTTCTGGTGAAAGCGTATAAGGGCGTATTTCAGTTATTTCTGGTGAAAGCATATAGGGGGCGTATTTCAGTAAAAAAAGAAAAATATATACGCACTGCACTGTTGCAGTTATTTCTGGTGAAAGCGTATAGGGGCGTAGTTCAGTACAACAAGAAAAATTTATTCTCAGTTCACTTCTGCAGTTATTTCTGTTGAAAGCACGTAGGGGCATATTTCAGTACAACAAGAAAAATATATACGCACTGCACTGTTGCAGTTATTTCTGGTGAAAGCGTATAGGGGCTGTGGGGATTCGCTCTAGTAGGTAGGTTAGCGAACGCAGTATAGAGGCAACAACAAAGTCTTTAACTAAAACAGTTCAGTGTTTATTTACACTTGGCAGGTTAACAAAATATAAACAAAGTCACCTTAGTTTAAATCCTGGTGTTCCGTTCACACCTTGCTGCTTAAGAAGGTCATAAGAAGGTCAAGTCCTGGTGTTCACTTCAAACCATATTGCGGGTACCTCTTAAAGAGTCCTGGATGTTGTTCCCTTGTCCTCCCAGAGGGGTCGCAGGCATGCATTCAGCCACAAGCCTCATACACAGACACAGCCCTGACTCTGAGCCCAGCTGCTTATTAAAGAACAACCAGGTACTGCCAAAACCCGGGCTGGCACTTAAACTCTGGTCTGGTATTTGAGCTCACCTGGCTGGAAACCAGCCCAGCTGCACATGTTGGGAGGAAAATACCCCTCGCTGTTTCACATACCCCCCCTTTGTTCAACCCTGAGGGGGTGAACACATTCCAGACAGTGTACCCGTGACAGGGCATCCGTGTTTCCCTGTAACCGGCCTGCTTTATGTTCCACTAAAAACTTTAAGTTTTGTAAGGACAAGAACCATCTGGTGACCCGAGCATTCCTCTCTTTGGCCTGGCTCATCCACTTGAGAGGGGAGTGGTCGGTCACCAGAAGGAGCTTTCTTCCCAACAGATAATATCGGAGAGACTCGAGTGCCCATTTGATGGCCAGGCACTCTCTCTCCACTATACTATACCTTGTCTCAGCTGGGTTAAGCTTCCGGCTGGGAAAGACAACGGGATGCTCCTCCCTGTTGACCTCCTGAGACAGTACAGCACCGAGACCTACCTCAGAGTCATCGGTCTGCACTATAAACTCCTTTTTGAAGTCGGGGTTACCAAAACCAGGGACCCACACAGGGCCGACTTCAAAGTGGAGAAAGCCTTTTCCACCTGCTCATTCCAGTGGACCGTCACTGACTTGCGTCCCTTCAAAAGGCCTGTCAATGGTGCGGCCACTGTAGCAGAGTGGGGGACAAATCTCATATAGTATCCCACCATTCCCAGCAATGACTTTACTTGCCGAGTAGTGACAGGTCGGGGCCAATTCTGAATTGCCTCAATTCTTTTCACCTGGGATTTGATCATTCTGCGCGGAATCACATACCCCAGGTACTTGGTCTCTTCTAACCCTATCGCGCACTTTTCTGGGTTAGCGGTTAAGCCAGCCTTCCTAATGGAGTCCACTATAGCCTGTACTTTAGGTAGGTGACTTTCCCAGTCGGTGCTGTGGATAATGATATTGTCCAGGTACGCCGAAGCGTACCGATGATGTGGACGGAGTACAATGTCCATTAGCCTTTGAAACATGGCGGGAGAGCCATGTAGACCAAAGGGTAATACCTTGTACTGATACAGCCCCTCTGGTGTGAAAGCCATTTTTTCCTTGGGAGCCTCCGTCAAGGGTACCTGCCAGTACCCTTTGGTGAGGTCCAAAATAGAAAAAATACCGGGCTTGGCCTAACTTCTCAATAAGCTCATTCACTCGGGGCTTGGGCTATGCGTCAAACTTGGAAACCTCATTAAGTTTGCGGAAGTCATTACAGAATCGTAACATCCCGTCCGGCTTGGGTATTAAGACTGGCACATTCACTTTTTGACTCCTCGATGACACCTAGCTGTAACATCAGCTGCCCTTCTTCCGAGATGGCTTGTCGCCGCGACTCATGTACCCGGTATGGTTTCAACAGGATTCTGTCCTGAGGCTCAGTGACAATGTCATGTCGGATTATAGAAATGC
The DNA here is from genome assembly GCF_905171765.1 of Bufo bufo. NCBI lineage: Eukaryota > Metazoa > Chordata > Amphibia > Anura > Bufonidae > Bufo > Bufo bufo. Next base: position 543,900,815 of record NC_053389.1, read on the forward strand.
ATCCAGGGAGGTCCGAAAACACATCAGTGTTTCTGCTGACAAATTCCCTGGCCTACTCAGTCTGTTTAGAGGAAAGGTTGTCAGCAATTTTTACTGTGGCAACTGCTTCCCTCGTATCAGACTGTGGGACTGGAAACTCTACCCCCAGAAAACTTGGCCAGGGGCTGTTGTCCGTACTGGTCTCCCTGTCTTTCCATGGTTTCATTAAGTTTACATGGTACACCTGCTCCAGCTTTCTCCACCCTGGCTGGTGTACCCTGTAGGTTACCTCCCCAATTTTTTTGAGCACTTCTTAGGGACCCTGCCACCCAGCCAGGAACTTACTGTCTACCATCGGCACCTGAACCAATACCCGGTCTCCCGGTTTAAAATTCCAAACCCGAGCCTGGTAATTATAGACCCTACTCTGGGCTCGCTGGGCTGCCTCCATATGTTCCTTAACCAGCGGCAACACCGTCTCCATCCGTTCTTGCATCCGAGTGACATACTCAATTACACTTTTATGCGGTGTGGGTTGTTGTTCCTACATCTCTTTGGCTATGTCCAGCAAACAAAGCGGAAGTCAGCCATACAGCAGTTTGAAAGGCGAGAACCCAGTAGAGTCCTGGGGCACCTATTGCACTGCGAACATGAGATAGGGCAGTAGAAGATCCCAATCCCTCCCATCTTTAGACACCACCCGCTTTAACATGTTTTTCAAGGTTTTATAAAAATTTTCTACTAGGCTGTCTGTTTGGGGGTGATAGACGGACATCCGCAACTGTTTGATCTGTAGTAGTTTATTGAGTTCCCTCATGACTTTTGACATAAAAGGGGTCCCCTGGTCGGTCAGAATCTGTCTCCGTAGGCCTACTCGGGAAAACATCTCCACTAACTCTTTGGCTATGAGTTTGGCCGAGGTATGTCTCAGCGGCATTGCCTCTGGGTACTAAGTGGCATAGTCCAGGACTACCAAGATTTGTTGGTGTCCTCTAGCAGACTTTGGTACTGGGCCTATGAGATCCATAGCAATCCGCTCGAATGGAACCTCGATAATCGGGAGAGGGACCAGGGGACTACAGAAATTTGGCTGGGGGCTTGTTATCTGGCCGGTTGGGCAAGACTTGCAATACTCTTTCACCTCTCTGAACACACTGGACCAGTAAAACCGCTGTAGAATCCAGTCCTGCATTTTATGCTGGCCCAGGTGTCCCCCAAGAACATGTTGTTGGGCTAACTCCAACACGAGCTTGCGATACGCCTTAGGCACCACCAACTGTTCAATATGCTCACCCCGTAGTTGATTTACCCGGTACAGCATCTCTTGTTGAACCACAAAATGGGGAAACTCTGACTCGGTCCCCGGTTGTTGCAGCTCACCCTCAACTACTACTACATTTTCCCAGGCTCGAGATAGAGTCGGGTCCTGGTGCTGTGTTGTACCAAAATTGTCTCTGGAGACGTTGAGGTCTGCCAACTCCAGACCCGGCAGCAAATCCTCCACATCTCCCACCATCACACTTAACGGGGTTGTCTCCCCCTCTTCCACCGAAGTGGCGGTCACCCCTACCGCTGGCCCTTCGGTCTCAGGTTCCCAGGGTTCTGGTCTCCCCCCTAAACTGGGCCACTCTGATAGGGTTATCCCTGTCTCATGGGAATTGGTGACTCTTGCCTCAGGCCACAGTGACGGGAAACCGGGGAAGTCTCTCCCAATTATTAGTTCATAATGTAACTTTGTGGCGACGGCCACCTCATGAGTCCACTGGCTGGCCACCATGGATAGAGACAACAGACACACTCTTTGATTGTTTTCTAGTCAAAGTGTATAGTGGCCTAATTCAGTCCAACAAGAAAAATATATAGGCACTGGACTGTTGCAGTAATTTCTGGTGGAAGCATATAGGGGCATATTTCAGTACAACAAGAAAAATATTTGCGCATTTCACTTCTGCAGTTATTTATTTTGAAAGTGTATAGGGGTGTATTACAGTAAAAAAATAAATATATATACGCACTGCATTGTTGCAGTTATTTCTGGTGTATAGGGGCATATTTCAGAACTACAAGAAAAATATATATGCACTTCACTCTTTGTCTTCTGGTCAAAGCGTATAGTGGCCTATTTCAGTACAACAAGAAAAATATATACGCACTGCACTGTTGGTTATTTTTGTTAAAAGCGTATAGGGGCGTATTACAGTAAAAAAAAGATGAAAATATATGCACTGCATTGTTGCAGTTATTTCTGGTGAAAGCGCATGGGGCGTATTTCTGTACAACAAGAAAAATATATTTTCAGTGCATTTCTGCAGTTAATTGTGGTGAAAGCGTTTAGTGGACTATTTTAGTACAAAAAGAAGAATATATTAGTCGCTTTTAGTGGTGTTTTAATTTCCATTTTATTTGTGAAGTTCAGCTACAAGTATGTCAGGCAGAGAAGTGCCAGGCCATGCACAGAGGAGTGGCAGAGGCCTGAATGTTTCGGGCGCAAGCAGAGGTCGCAGTAGAGTAAGGGGGCGTGGCAGCAGGAGTCGCAAAGAGAGGCCTGAGCTCCCGGTGTCATCTAGCAGTCATGTCTTGACCATCAACCCAGCGGTTCTTGATTGTTAACTCAGTCATCCAAGTCATCCCAAGTGACATCAGACACCCCCAGCCAACAGTCGATGTGTTCGTCAGGCCCTTACCTGTCATCAACCTGCCTCTGTCCTTTTCTGTTCCCTCAGCCACAGAATTATATGCTGTGGGCTCAGCTCCACTATACAGCGAGGATGAGCTGCTAGAGGACAGTCAGCAGCTACTGCCCAGCCAAGATCTGGAGGAGACATCCACCGCTTCCTCTGCTAGGCGGGCAAGTAGTGATGAGGAGAATGGCGCAGGAGCTTGTGTTGCGAGCGGTCAGCCTCCTGAGCCAGAGACTATTGAGGAGGACATCAGTGACGTGCAGACACTATTTTATGATTAAGCCGATCGCACTTGGGAGCCGGGTGCAGAAGGGGCTTCATCATCATCAGGAGAAGAGGGTAGAAGCTTGCCTGTGAGGCAGCGGCTTAGCCAGCTGCGTGGTAGCATGGCTGGGAGTTAGCAGGTTGGCAGCAGTTGCAGGTCGGGAGCCAAACGTGCCCGGGGTAGACTACATGTTTCGCAGCAGCCTACCTGCCCGGGAAGTAGTGGTGCAGGGGTTCACGGAGGCAGCGGCCGTAGCAGTCAGTCAGTGCGGACTGTTGGGGGGAAAAAAAATCACCTACTCGGTGGTGTGGCAGTTTTTTATTAAGCTGCCAGAGGAGATTAACATGGCCACATGTTGAAAATGTGGGCAGAAGGTGAAGTGTGGCCAGGGTGCCAATGTTGGCACTATGGCTCTGCATCAACATATGCAGCGTTGCCATGCAGTGGCCTGGGAGAACCGTGGCTCCGATGTGGTGGTCCAGCCTGCTGCAGCTACCGCTGCATCACCCAGTGGCACACACACGGTTTCAGACAGTCAAGGCTCCACTACCTCAGCTGAAGGAAGCTGTCTGTTATTCCCATCTTCTGCTGGTCCAGATGCTCCTGCTCCTACTTCTTTTCAGTCATTCCGTTAGCAATCAATCACCGAAGCGATTGCCAAGAGACAGCAGTATGAGTGCACTCATCCAACGGTGCAGAAGCTGAACATGCTCCTGTCCAATTTGCTGGTGCTGCAGTCCCTCCCTTTCCAAGTGGCGGACTCTGCACCTTTCAGAGAACTGATGGCTTGTGCCGAGCCGAGGTGGAGAGTCCCAAGCCATCATTTCTTTGTGAAAAAGGCAGTACCAGCCCTGCACAAATATGTCGAACAGAAGGTGGGCCAGTCCTTGAGCCTGTCGGTTGTCTGCCAAAGTGCACAGCAGCGCCGACGTGTGGAGCTGTAACTACGGTCAGGGACAGTACATGTCCTTTATGGCACACTGGGTGAATGTGGTTCCTGCTACACCAGCAACTTGGCCAGGTCATGCTGCTTCCGCCTCCACGTTGTCACGCTCTTGATCCTGCGACAATGTCCGCCTCCGCCTTCTCATCCTCCACAATAGTCTCTGCCTCCACGGCAGGGACAAGTCACAGTGCCTCTCCAGCATACCACATGTTCAGGGCTCGGCGGTGTCACGCTGTTCTGCACCTGGTTTGCCTTGGCGAATGGAGTTACACAGGGGAGGAACTACTCCATGTGATGCATCTAGAAAATGAATCCTGGTTTTCTCTGCGTCAACTGAAAATCAGAACCATGCTGAACGACAACGGGAAGAACATGGTGTCTGTGCTGCATCAAGGAACGCTAAGCCATGTGCCCTGCATGGCACACGTGTTCAATCTGGTTGTCTAGTGGTTCCTGAAGTCTTCCACCCATCTGCAACACATCCTAAAAATGGGCAGGAAACTTTGCATGCACATCAGCCACTCATACACTGCAAAGCACACCATCCTTGAGCTGCAGCGGCAGAACGGCTTCACCCAACATAGGCTGATATGTGACGTTTCCACCTGTTGGAATTCCACCCTCCAGGTCTGTCTTTAATATATAATGGATCCAGCCTACCCACAACCTAGCATGCAATCACACCCTCCACCAAAACACACACACACACAAAAAAAAAATCCACACACCTCGTTGAGTAGTAAACTTTATTAATGATGAGTGGCCACTAGAGGCAGCTAGAGGACTGAAAAGGCAGTGTTTACATTAAAAAGCTTGCAGAGACATGCTATAGACACCAGAACTACTACGTTTAGCTGTTGTGGTTTTGGTGACTATAGTGTCCCTTAATATAGAGAAAACAAAAGAATCATCACAAAAGTATCAAATAAAATGGCTGTATCATTATTCTAAAAATTAAAAAAGCACAACTTCTGGCACAAATATATAGTATTTTGCAGATTACTTTTTTTTTATTTTACAATGTGCAGATAGTACTGTACTACTAACCCCTCCATCCACTCCTACATACAGGGTAATACAGCACCACTTACCTCTTACATCCAGTGATGTCTCTTTGATGTAGATGTTCTCTTTCCTCATCTTCTCCTTTCAGACCTTCAGACTAGACCACCATTTTTCAGCCATTTCTCGTCTCTGCAGTTTGGCAAACAAAATCTTAGTTTACTACTTTTCCATCATCCTCCCATCTTCTGGACAAATCATACTACCACCCCCAATACTGTGCTGCTGTGCTCCCTAATACTATACTGCAGAAACAGATAAACCAACTGATAATAGTAGTACCATGCAGATAGTGCCCTTCAATAATTATTGGCACACCGTGTCCTAAAATAACTCCACCCAGCAAAAAGTGCCTCTGACACTAATAGTGTAAACATAACATCCCCCAAAAATAATTGTGGTAAGCTGATACTGTGCCAAGGTGCCCCCACAGTAATAGTGCTCCCAAAAGTCCCACCAATAGGAATCATTCTCTGCTAGAGCATACATGGTAGTAATAGTGCTCCTACAGTGCCCCCAACATGTCCCCACTGTGCCCCAGAAGTAATAATGCTCGCATAGTACCCATACTAGTAATCATGTTCCCCATAGACCCCCCGTAGTAATAAAGCCCATCATAATGCCCCACAGTAGTAATAATTCTCCTTATAATGTGCCAGTGCAAAAAATACCCCCTTTTAATGCCGCCAGTTGAGGTAATGTCCTCATAGTTCCCCCATAATGTGCCAGTATAGAATACAACTATATAGTGCCCCTAGTAAATGCCCCATAGTGCTCCTCTCCCCCTTCTTCCTAATGCTGCCCATAATGTACCAGTATAAAATGCCCCATATATAGTGCCCCAGTAGATGCCTTCAGTGTCCCCCATGATTTGCAAGTATAAAATACCCCTTCTTAGTGTGCCCATAGATTAGCCCATAGTACTCTCTCTCCTTCCCCATAGTACCCACCATAATGTGCCCCAGTATAAAATGCCCCTATACAGAGCCCCCATATAAAATACCCCTTCTTTGTGGCCTCTGTAGATGCTCCCATAGTGCCCCAATCATGTGCCAGAAACAAGTGCCCCATAGATGCCCCCCATTCATGTGCCAGTAACAAGTGCCCCCATAGATGCCCCCCAATCATGTGCCAGTAACAAGTGCCCCCTCCTGATGCTGCCAACTCCACACTATGTCACCTTGCCACTATGTGGTCTCCTGATGTTGCTGCTGCTACTGCCATCTCCACACTATGTCACCTTGCCACTCTATGGTCTCCTGGTGCTGCTGCTGCTACTGCTGTCTCCACACTATGTTACCTTGCCACTCTGTGGTCTCCTCATGCTGCTGCCATATCTACACTATGTCACCTTGCCACTCTGTGGTATCCTGCTGCTGCCATCTCTATATTATGTCACCTTGCCACTCTGTGGTCTACTGATGCTGCTGCTGCTACTGCCATCTCCACACTGACACCTTGCCACTCTGTGGTCTCCGGATGTTGCCGCCACTTCTAAACTATGTCATCTTGCCACTCTGTTATCTCTTCATACTTCTGCCATCTCCACACTATGTCACCTTGCCACTCTGTGGTATCCTCCTGATGATGTTACTGTCGCCACCTACAGACTCGGTCATTGTGCCACTCTGTTGCCTCCTGATGCTGCAGCCACCTTAAGACTCGGTCATTTTGCCTTTTTGTGGCCTCCTCATGCTCCTTCCACCTCACCACTATGTCATAAGGCCACTGTGTGGACCTCTAATGCTGTTCCCACCCTCCCCACTTCATGACTGGGCCAGGATTTTGCCTTTTGGCCTGGCTGACATAATGATATATTGGACCTTTCTTCTGATCTGTCAGAAGGAAGGAAAAATGAGATGCACAAAGGATCCTGTCTGTGTATGTCCCATAAGAATTGGCTTATGATTTGGTAGCCAAAACCAGGAGTGGGTACAAAACACAGAAGACATGCAAATATTCAATTCACATATCAATATGACATCCACTCTTGTATTTTTTGGCATTAGCAATACTGATGGATTATTGAGCAAATGCTGACCGAGTGAAAGTATATGCTCCACAGACAGGATCATTTTTTTGTGAGTTATTGTTCTGACGGATCAGAGGAAGGGCAAATTAAACAGTGACGTCAACACAAACTTACTGCTGACACCCTCTCCACTATGTTTTACAAGGAGTAGTAAGCAGGTGGCTCACTCTGATTTATCACGGCAGGTGCACAGGTTCAAAGAAACACCCCCTGGTTCTGATTGGTATAAATGTATATTGGATGGAACCGGCACTCAAACAATAGGAATTCACGTGGAACTTGAATAAAGATATTTAAAATATTTATTAAACAGTAAATAATGTAGCCTGTGTGCACCTGGTTAAAATTAATCTAAAAGAAACATATAAAAAGCATATACAATCATGTGTATCAATCCGATAAATATCTATAGCTGGAACACAAAAACCTGTAAACTATGACACAGAGGGGTGCATCCGTGTCCCCCCACTTGGGTTTGGCTATTAGATCGCAGCCGTCTGTGGCAGAGCAAAACAGGATAAACTATATAAGCGTGCTCCGGATATAATCAATTGCGTATAATTTTCATACAGATTTCACATACTTTATAATGCATACCAATAAAATCTTATGCCACCTTATAGGATATAGGATATAAGATATTCAGAGATAGTCCGTAATTCACACTGTGTGTGAGTTGTCTGTCTGCTAGAGTCGTCTCAAAGATCTGAGTACGCCATATGTGAAAAAGTCAATTGTCCAGCAAGTATATTGCCTCCGTACTTGTATCGCCTATTCTTCAGCGATTCAGTACAACTTCACTTAGGTTTATATTATATCTTTACTCACTGTGTCCCATGTAGGCTCACTAAGTAGATTCCGCGGAAGGATTACTGCCTTTCTCCGCTTTGTTTGTGTCAAGTCAGGTCTTGGCTTAGATCCCGTCTCTATTCTCGCGGGAGACCTGTGTCGGGTATTTCACTTTCACGAGTCCTACAACCAAACTTGGTCTTACGTGAGTTAGAAGTGGATGAATCTTTCGTCCTTTAGTACATGCACCGCTGAGATAGTTGCTTCACAGGTAGTACGCCCAGACGCGTTTCGAGATATCTTATCTCTTCCTCAGTGGGTAACCTGTGAATTCTAGTCTCTCGTTTTTTATATTCTTATCTTAATTGGCTAATTAATTCCACCTGTTCCAGAAATTCTGTGATGGGGTGGAACCTTTACTTTTCCTTAGTCTTTTCTTTTCCATATAATCCCATATTATTTCTACATCGGCATCTTCTTTTGGTAATGCATTTACAATAGTGTCTCCACATATATATACACATATATAAACTATATAAGCAAATATGATATAAATATTTAAAAAATAATTAAAAAATGTCAAAGAAAATTATTTCTCTATTTGTGATTTAAAATATGGAGACAATGCTGTCGGAAATTCGCTATCTTATAATCAAGGGAAATATTTCTATTCATCACATATTTATATATCGACATTATCTGGTTCTATTTTGCTCAGATTTTTCAAACATTTTTAAAAAAATGTGTTTGTCCACCCATATGTTCCGATATAGATACCCAATTGTTTTGAGGTATAATTTATTAATACTCATCTCAAAAGAGATTTATATCGATCACACTCTTTCTAAGAACAGATTGGCTTAATGTTAGGATAATAGAAAAATTTTTAGTTGTTTTTTTTTTTTATTTATTTTTTTTACAAAACAAATCTTTTTTTTCTTTCAAGAAGTTTTTATTGTTTTTCATCCTTCTTTCTTATATAAATTATTTTCTATGGGTGATCATTATTCCTCCATTTCAATATTAATTGTATCAACATCTATCCTGCGGTTTCTTTTTACTATTGCGCTATTTTTTCATTACGGTTTTTTTCTTTGCGGTTTTTTCATTGCGGTTTTTTTCTTTTTTTACATTTTGCAAGAATATATATAGAGAATGGTCTTATCTGCCTACTATTTGATGAATTTTTTCAGTCTAATTCAATATATTATATTTAATCAGAGATTTTATTTTTCCATTTTTATATATAGATCAGTACTTTATAACAAATGTCTATTTGTCCATATATACCCCTGCAAATAAATTCATAATTCTGATCATAATTAATCTTTCTATAATTGTATGTTTTTTCTTATATTTTTTATATTTCAAATGAAGCCAAAAATTTCCAAATCTGAATTTAGCCCTGCCGGAAGAAGGCTGCCAAAATCATAGATTCTTCTGGATTCCGCCCGTGACATTCTCATAATGTGATTACCTCCTCTCCAGTGTATGTCCACCTTCTCCAGGGCCACAAAAGAGAAACCCCTCGGGTCACTATTGTGGGACATTTTAAAATGTTTGGATAGAGAGTGATTTTCATATCCTTTTCTGATGTTATTTAAATGTTCCGTGATTCTCACTCTCAGGGGTCTCTTGGTTCTGCCAATGTACTGTTTCTGACAGGGGCACTGGAAAAGGTAGACAACACTGGAGGAATCGCATGTCAAGCAACCCTTAATATCCAAAGTAAATTGATTTTGAGTAGATCGGACCCTACTTATCTTTTTAGGAAATGTTGAGTTTTTACATCCCGAGCATCTCCCGCATCTGTAAAACCCATTCATATTCAGCCATTTTTGAAGTGTAGGTGTCTCTTTTTTCTTGTGATTAATTATTTAAGGTGCTATTTTTAATCCTAAGTTTGGTGCCTTTGTGAAGGTAATTAATGGGGAAGTGTGCAGCATGGGTCCAATGACCTTATCTCTTAATAAAAAGTGCCAGTGTTGATTTATGATGTGTCTTATCTGTTTAGATAGTGAACTGTAAGGTAAAATTAATCTCAATTCACATTCCTTATTTGTGTCTTTGTGAGTGTTTGGCTGAAAGAAGGACTCTCTCTCTGTTCCTCTTATTTTTTCCAGAGCATCTGTCAGGACTTTCTCGGGGTAACCTTTACATTCAAATTGCTGTTTCATTTTAAGGGCCTCAATTTCAAAATCCACTTCATCGGTACAGTTTCGCTTTATACGGCGAAACTGACCTGAAGGAATGTTTAACAGCCACTGAGGTAAATGACAGCTTGTGAATGGTATAAAGCTGTTTTTCGCTGTTGGCTTGTAATGGGTATTGCACCTATATTTGTTATCACACTGTGTGATCTGAATGTCCAGGAATTCCAAAGATACTTCTCTTATGTTGGACAGAAAGATCAAGTTTTTATCATTGTGGTTCAGGGCCTCTAGGAATTGTTGCAACTGGTGCCTATCTTTTTTCCAAACAAACAGGACGTCGTCTATGTAGCGACGCCATAGGGCCAGGTCCGTCCCCAGTTTGGGGGTGATGTTTTCATATTCCCACTGTGCCAAAAATAAATTTGCATAACTGGGGGCGAACCTGGTCCCCATGGCAGTCCCACATAGTTGTAAAAAGTGATCGCCCTCAAAATAAAAATAATTATGATGGAGGATGAATTGGATCCCCTCCATCAAAAATTCTATTTGTTTGGTACATAAGGTGCCGTCCATTTCTAATTGTGATTTTACTGCTTCCATACCTTGGTCATGTCTTATACTAGTATAGAGAGACTGGACATCTAGAGTGCCAATAATCCAACCTGGTTCGACATCAAGACCCTCCAACGTCCCAATAATATCCGTGGTGTCTCGGATATATGACTGGGTCTTTCTCACCACAGGCTGTAGCAATACATCGATGTACTGAGAAAGATTGGAGGTCATTGATCCTATGCCGGATATTATGGGGCGTCCAGGTGGTTTCTCCATGCACTTGTGAATTTTGGGCAGGCAGTAGAAGACAGGAAGTCTCCCCTGCGTGCCCAAAATGAAGTTACGTTCTTGGTCGGACAATATCTTGTCCCTTATCCCTCCATCACAATAGCTGGTGAGACTTTTGGTAAATTCCTGCCCTGGGTCTCCTTTTAATTTTTTGTATGTGGTAGTGTCCCCCAGTTGTCTGAGACACTCATCAATATACTGTGTGGTATTCATGACCACTATGGCTCCCCCCTTGTCTGCGGGGCGTATTGTAATATTTTCTTGCTTCTGCAGTTCTTTAACCCCTTAAGGACCTAGGACGTACCGGTACGCCCTATTTCCCGAGTCCTTAAGGACCTAGGACGTACCGGTACGCCCTATTTCCCGAGTCCTTAAGGACCGAGGACGTACCGGTACGTCCTGACTTAAAATCGGAACTCCGGCGCCGCAGGGGTTAATCGGAACGGGATTTCGGCTGAAATCATTCAGCCGGCATCCCGTAACAATGCAGGGGGGGGTCATTTGACCCCCCCGTATCGGCGATCGCAGAAAACCGCAGGTCAATTCAGACCTGCGGTTTGCTGCGCTTTTTGCAGTTTCTGATCGCCGCGGTCCCTGACCGCGGGGATCAGAAACTTTAGAGTGGCTAAAATCATTATTTTTCACCCCCCCCCTGCACCCCTGCACGATTTTATGCCGGAGGGTGGTGCGGGGGGGGTGTCGCAGGCGGTGGGGGCGTTGCGGGAGGCGGGCGGTGCGGCAGGCGGGATCGCGATCCCCCGCCCGCCTCCCCATGAACGATCGTTGGCTTCTAGTGGGTATACCAGGGTGCCAGCACATTGCTGGCACCCTGGTATAAACGGCTGACATCTGTGAAGATGTTAGCCGTTTAACCCTTTCCATACCGCGGTCCGTACGGACCGCTGTATGGAAAAAGTTAACTGTCATCGGTCAGGGAGCTCCCTCCCTCTCCATCGGGGGGCTGCTGTGGCTTTGCAGCCCCCCGATGGAGAGGGAGAGAGCCCCCAGAGAGCCCCCCTCAGCCCCGTCCTTACCCTTCCCCGTCTGCGAAGTTCTGAGCAGACGGGGAGGGTTCCCATGGCAACAGGACGCCTGCTCAGGCGTCCTGCTGTCCATGGTGCTGAACAGATCAATGCTGAAAGCATAGATCTGTTCAGTGTAAGTAAAATACAGTACAGAACAATATATATTGTTCTGTACTGTATTATACAGACACCAGACCCACTGGATCTTCCAGAACCAAGTGGGTCTGGGTCACAAAAATGTAAAAAAAAGTGAAAAAAGTTAAGATAAAAAAAAAAACATTTATCACTGAATAAAAATTAAAAAAATAAAATAAACTACACATATTAGGTATCGCCGCGTCCGTAACGACCTGATCTATAAAATGGTCATGTTACTTTCCCCGCACGGTGAACGCCATAAAAATAAAAAAATAAAAACTATGAGAAAATTGAAATTTTGCCCACCTTACTTCCCAAAAAAAGTAATAAAAGTGATCAAAAAAGTCGCATGTACGCCAAAATAGTACCAATCAAACCGTCATCTCATCCCGCAAAAAATGAGACCCTACTCAAGATAATCGCCCAAAAGCTGAAAAAACTATGGCTCTTAGACTATGGAGACACTAAAACATGATTTTTTTTTTTTCAAAAATGAACTCATTCTGTAAAACTTACATAAATAAAAAAAAAGTATACATATTAGGTATCGCCGCGTCCGTATCGACCGGCTCTATAAAAATATCACATGACCTAACCCCTCAGATGACCACCGTAAAAAAATAAAAATAAAAACAGTGTAAAAAAAGCCATTTTTTGCCATCTTACGTCACAAAAAGTGTAATAGCAAGCGATCAAAAAATCATATGCACCCCAAAATAGTGCCAATCAAACCGTCATCTCATCCCGCAAAAAATGAGACCCTACTCAAGATAATCGCCCAAAAACTGAAAAAACTATGGCTCTTAGAATATGGAGACACTAAAACATTTTTTTGGTTTTAAAAATGAAGTTATTGTATAAAACTTACATAAATAAAAAAAAATGTATACATATTAGGTATCGCCGCGTCCGCGACAACCTGCTCTATAAAAATACCACATAATCTAACCTGTCAGATGAATGTTGTAAATAACAAAAAAAAAAAACGTGCCAAAAAAGCTATTTCTTGTTACCTTGCTGCACAAAAAGTGTAATATAGAGCAACCAAAAATCATATGTACCCTAAACTAGTACCAACAAAACTGCCACCCTATCCCGTAGTTTCTAAAATGGGGTCACTTTTTTGGAGTTTCTACTCTAGGGGTGCATCAGGGGGGCTTCAAATGGGACATGGTGTCAAAAAAAACAGTCCAGCAAAACCTGCCTTCCAAAAACCGTATGGAATTCCTTTCCTTCTGCGCCCTGCCGTGTGCCCGTACAGCGGTTTACGACCACATATGGGGTGTTTCTGTAAACTACAGAATTAGGGCCATAAATATTGAGTTTTGTTTGGCTGTTAACCCTTGCTTTGTAACTGGAAAAAAAATATTAAAATGGAAAATCTGCCAAAAATGTGAAATTTTGAAATTGTGTCTCTATTTTCCATTAAATCTTGTGCAACACCTAAAGGGTTAACAAAGTTTGTAAAATCAGTTTTGAATAGCTTGAGGGGTGTAGTTTCTTAGATGGGGTCACTTTTATGGAGTTTCTACTCTAGGGGTGCATCAGGGGGGCTTCAAATGGGACATGGTGTCAAAAAACCAGTCCAGCAAAATCTGGCTTCCAAAAACCAAACCGCGCACCTTTCACTCTACGCCCTACTGTGTGCCCGTACAGTAGTTTACGGCCACATATGGGGTGTTTCTGTAAACGGCAGAGTCAGGGCAATAAAGATACAATCTTGTTTGGCTGTTAACCCTTGCTTTGTTAGTGGAAAAAATGGGTTAAAATTGAAAATTAGGCAAAAAAATGAAATTCTCAAATTTCATCCCCATTTGCCAATAACTCTTGTGCAACACCTAAAGGGTTAACGACGTATGTAAAATCAGTTTTGAATACCTTGAGGGGTGTAGTTTCTTAGATGGGGTCACTTTTAGGGAGTTTCTCCTCTTGGGGTGCATCAGGGGGCTTCAAATGGGACATGGTGTCAAAAAACCAGTCCATAAAAATCAGCCTTCCAAAAACCATATGGTGCACCTTTCACTCTACGCCCCGCTGTGTGGCCGTACAGTAGTTTACGGCCACATATGGGGTGTTTCTGTAAACGGCAGAGTCAGGGCAATAAAGATACAATCTTGTTTGGCTGTTAACCCTTGCTTTGTTAGTGGAAAAAATGGGTTAAAATTGAAAATTAGGCAAAAAAATGAAATTCTCAAATTTCATCCCCATTTGCCAATAACTCTTGTGCAACACCTAAAGGGTTAACGACGTATGTAAAATCAGTTTTGAATACCTTGAGGGGTGTAGTTTCTTAGATGGGGTCACTTTTAGGGAGTTTCTCCTCTTGGGGTGCATCAGGGGGCTTCAAATGGGACATGGTGTCAAAAAACCAGTCCATAAAAATCAGCCTTCCAAAAACCATATGGTGCACCTTTCACTCTACGCCCCGCTGTGTGGCCGTACAGTAGTTTACGGCCACATATGGGGTGTTTCTGTAAACGGCAGAGTCAGGGCAATAAAGATACAATCTTGTTTGGCTGTTAACCCTTGCTTTGTTAGTGGAAAAAATGGGTTAAAATTGAAAATTAGGCAAAAAAATGAAATTCTCAAATTTCATCCCCATTTGCCAATAACTCTTGTGCAACACCTAAAGGGTTAACGACGTATGTAAAATCAGTTTTGAATACCTTGAGGGGTGTAGTTTCTTAGATGGGGTCACTTTTAGGGAGTTTCTCCTCTTGGGGTGCATCAGGGGGCTTCAAATGGGACATGGTGTCAAAAAACCAGTCCATAAAAATCAGCCTTCCAAAAACCATATGGTGCACCTTTCACTCTACGCCCCGCTGTGTGGCCGTACAGTAGTTTACGGCCACATATTGGGTGTTTCTGTAAACGGCAGAGTCAGGGCAATAAAGATACAGTCTTGTTTGGCTGTTAACCCTTGCTTTGTTAGTGGAAAAAATGGGTTAAAATTGAAAATTAGGCAAAAAAATGAAATTCTCAAATTTCATCCCCATTTGCCAATAACTCTTGTGCAACACCTAAAGGGTTAACGACGTATGTAAAATCAGTTTTGAATACCTTGAGGGGTGTAGTTTCTTAGATGGGGTCACTTTTAGGGAGTTTCTCCTCTTGGGGTGCATCAGGGGGCTTCAAATGGGACATGGTGTCAAAAAACCAGTCCATAAAAATCAGCCTTCCAAAAACCATATGGTGCACCTTTCACTCTACGCCCCGCTGTGTGGCCGTACAGTAGTTTACGGCCACATATTGGGTGTTTCTGTAAACGGCAGAGTCAGGGCAATAAAGATACAGTCTTGTTTGGCTGTTAACCCTTGGTTTGTTAGTGGAAAAAATGGGTTAAAATGAAAAATTTGACAAAAATATGAAATTCTCAAATTTCCTCCCCATTTGCCAATAACTCTTGTGCAACACCTAAAGGGTTAACAATGTATGCAAAATCAGTTTTGAATACCTTGAGGGGTGTAGTTTCTTAGATGGGGTCATTTTTGGGTGGTTTCTATTATGTAAGCCTCGCAAAGTGACTTCAGACCTGAACTGGTCGCTAAAAATTGAGTTTTTGTAAATTTCTGAAAAATTTCAAGATTTGCTTCTAAACTTCTAAGCCTTATAACATCCCCAAAAAATAAAATATCATTCCCAAAACAATTCAAGCATGAAGTAGACATATGGGGAATGTAAAGTCATCACAATTTTTGGGGGTATTACTATGTATTACAGAGGTAGAGAAACTGAAAATTTGAAATTTGCTAATTTTTCAAAATTTACGGTAAAAATTGTATTTTTTTATGCAAAAAAATTAACTTTTTTGACCCAATTTTAGCAGTGTCATGAAGTACAATATGTGACGAAAAAACAATCTCAGAACGGCCTGGGTAAGTCAAAGCGTTTTAAAGTTATGAGCACTTAAAGTGACACTGGTCAGATTTGCAAAAAATGGCCTGGTCCTTAAGGTGAAAATGAGCCTGGTCCTTAAGGTGAAAATGAGCCCGGTCCTTAAGGGGTTAATGGCCCGGATTTCACCTCCTGTTAAATTATTCCTTTGGTACTGTCTATCTTTGATCTTTCTCAGGTCATTCTCGACTGATCTTTGAAATGTTGCCATGTCGTGACCGATTTCATTTTTTGGAAATTTCCTTGATTTATTTCTTAAATTTGTATGTTGTACTATTCCCCTATTTTTATTGTCATCTCGAACTTGAGGTTCTACTATTATGGGGTTCTTTTGAAAATATTTTCTTAAACATAATTTCCTCATAAACTTTTGCAGTCCTATATATGTGTCGAACTTATTGAGTTTGGATGTGGGTGCAAATTTCAGTCCTTTGTCTAGGAGTTTCATCTGTGTATTTGTGAGTGCTGTAGAACTTATATTGACTATTGAGTCTAATGTGATTGTTAATTTCTCCTTCTGTCTCTCCCCCTTCTTTCTCTGTCCTCTTCTTGTTTTTGTGCCTCTGATTTTGTGTATTGATGTTGATGATGTTGTCCCCTGTATGGTTGTTTGTATGATTGTTGATGGTATGTTGGGGATAGATTCCGCTGTCTCAGGTTGTACGGATGGACTGGTGGAGTTTGTCGTGCATGTTTCCTTACTGGTGTCTGTGGGTGTTGAATTACTCTTGGTGAAGGTGATCTGTGTTATATCCGTGGTTTGTGGTGGGGTGGGGTCCTGTCTAAAAAATACTTGTTTTGTAAGGTTTCGTATCTATTGTGTGTTGGTATATTATATCCTCCCTGACTGTAGTTGTTATTTTCTCCCACCTCCAATCCTCTCTCTTTTGTAAAAATAAAAACAAAAAAACAAAAAAAATATTTTCTATTATCCTAACATTAAGCCAATCTGTTCTTAGAAAGAGTGTGATCGATATAAATCTCTTTTGAGATGAGTATTAATAAATTATACCTCAAAACAAGGAATTTGGTATCTATATCGGAACATATGGGTGGACAAACACATTTTTTTAAAAATCAAAAACTCAAAGATGGTGGCTCACCTCAGGCGGGGTTCTGGATGAAGGTGCTGCTAGCCCAGACTAGAGGAACACCCCTCCTCAAATGACGTGTGTAAAGAAAAATCAAGTTTTAGGGCGAGCACTCAACACTAGCACCAATAGAATAGGGATAAAATATTTATTAAATCACAATTTGGAACACGTGTACATTTCAATAAAATAAAGGGATAAAATACATACAAAATACCACATATAGGGATAAGAGTCGTGACAGTGACTAGTCAAGAAACTTGGATACTGTGTGGAATCTAACACTTGTGGTGGAACAGCTAATAAGTATTCAGCCAGCACAATAGAATGTAGCCAAGGGCATATATCCCATGTTATTATCTACTATCGCTATTGAAGGACATTGTAGCCTGTGTTCACACCATAGGAACAATTGTTGCGTTTAGTTGCTGCTACGTTATCAACATTGGAGCCGCGGATACAAGCCAGCACTATTGATTGATCAAATCATCTGCACATGGGATATATGCCCTTGGCTACATTCTATTGTGCTGGCTGAATACTTATTAGCTGTTCCACCACAAGTGTTAGATTCCACACAGTATCCAAGTTTCTTGACTAGTCACTGTCACGACTCTTATCCCTATATGTGGTATTTTGTATGTATTTTATCCCTTTATTTTATTGAAATGTACACGTGTTCCAAATTGTGATTTAATAAATATTTTATCCCTATTCTATTGGTGCTAGTGTTGAGTGCTCGCCCTAAAACTTGATTTTTTTAAAAATGTTTGAAAAATCTGAGCAAAATAGAACCAGATAATGCCGATATATAAATATGTGATGAATAGAAATATTTCCCTTGATTATAAGATAGCGAATATCCGACAGCATTGTCTCCATATTTTAAATCACAAATAGAGAAATAATTTTCTTTGACATTTTTTAATTATTTTTTAAATATTTATATCATATTTGCTTATATAGTTTATATATGTGTATATATATGTGGAGACACTATTGTAAATGCATTACCAAAAGAAGATGCCGATGTAGAAATAATATGGGATTATATGGAAAAGAAAAGACTAAGGAAAAGTAAAGGTTCCACCCCATCACAGAATTTCTGGAACAGGTGGAATTAATTAGCCAATTAAGATAAGAATATAAAAAACGAGAGACTAGAATTCACAGGTTACCCACTGAGGAAGAGATAAGATATCTCGAAACGCGTCTGGGCGTACTACCTGTGAAGCAACTATCTCAGCGGTGCATGTACTAAAGGACGAAAGATTCATCCACTTCTAACTCACGTAAGACCAAGTTTGGTTGTAGGACTCGTGAAAGTGAAATACCAGACACAGGTCTCCCGCGAGAATAGAGACGGGATCTAAGCCAAGACCTGACTTGACACAAACAAAGCGGAGAAAGGCTGAAGCGTAGAACGCCACGGCAGTAATCCTTCCGCGGAATCTACTTAGTGAGCCTACATAGGACACAGTGAGTAAAGATATAATATAAACCTAAGTGAAGTTGTACTGAATCGCTGAAGAATAGGCGATACAAGTACGGAGGCAATATACTTGCTGGACAATTGACTTTTTCACATATGGCGTACTCAGATCTTTGAGAAGACTCTAGCAGACAGACAACTCACACACAGTGTGAATTACGGACTATCTCTGAATATCTTATATCCTATATCCTATAAGGTGGCATAAGATTTTATTGGTATGCATTATAAAGTATGTGAAATCTGTATGAAAATTATACGCAATTGATTATATCCGGAGCACGCTTATATAGTTTATCCTGTTTTGCTCTGCCACAGACGGCTGCGATCTAATAGCCAAACCCAAGTGGGGGGACACGGATGCACCCCTCTGTGTCATAGTTTACAGGTTTTTGTGTTCCAGCTATAGATATTTATCGGATTGATACACATGATTGTATATGCTTTTTATATGCTTCTTTTAGATTAATTTAGAAACATAGAAACATAGAAACATAGAATGTGTCGGCAGATAAGAACCATTTGGCCCATCTAGTCTGCCCAATATACTGAATACTATGGATAGCCCCCGGCCCTATCTTATATGAAGGATGGCCTTATGCCTATCCCATGCATGCTTAAACCCCTTCACTGTATTTGCAGCTACCACTTTTGTAGGAAGGCTATTCCATGCATCCACTACTCTCTCAGTAAAGTAATACTTCCTTACATTACTTTTAAACCTTTGCCCCTCTAATTTAAAACTGTGTCCTCTTGTGGTAGTTTTTCTTCTTTTAAATATGCTCTCTTCCTTTACCGAGTTGATTCCCTTTATGTATTTAAAAGTTTCTATCATATCCCCTCTGTCTCTTCTTTCTTCCAAGCTATACATATTAAGGTCCTTTAACCTTTCCTGGTAAGTTTTATCCTGCAATCCATGTACTAGTTTAGTAGCTCTTCTCTGAACTCTCTCTAGAGTATCTATATCCTTCTGGAGATATGGCCTCCAGTACTGCGCACAATACTCCAAGTGAGGTCTCACCAGTGTTCTGTACAGCGGCATATGCACTTCACTCTTTCTACTGCTTATACCTCTCCCTATACATCCAAGCATTCTGCTGGCATTTCGTGCTGCTCTATTACATTGTCTTCCCACCTTTAAGTCTTCTGAAATAATTACTCCTAAATCCCTTTCCTCAGATACTGAGGTCAGGACTGTGTCAAATATTCTATATTCTGCCCTTGGGTTTTTACGCCCCAGGTGCATTATCTTGCACTTATCCACATTAAATTTCAGTTTCCAGAGTTCTGACCATTCTTCTAGTTTTCCTAAATCCTTTTCCATTTGGCGTTTCCCTCCAGGAACATCAACCCTGTTACATATCTTTGTGTCATCAGCAAAAAGACAAACCTTACCAGCGAGGCCTTTTGCAATATCACTTATGAAGATATTAAACAAAATCGGTCCCAGTACAGATCCCTGTGGAACCCCACTGGTAACATTACCTTGTTTTGAATGTTCTCCATTGACTACAACCCTCTGTTGTCTGTCACTCAGCCACTGCCTAATCCACTCAACAATATGGGAGTCCATGCTCAATGACTGCAGTTTATTGATAAGTCTTCTATGTGGGACAGTGTCAAAAGCCTTACTAAAATCTAGATATGCGATGTCTACTGCACCTCCACCGTCTATTATTTTATTCACCCAGTCAAAAAAATCTATAAGATTTGTTTGACATGATCTCCCTGAAGTAAACCCATGTTGTTTTTCATCTTGCAATCCATGGGATTTTAGATGTTCCACAATCCTATCCTTTAATAGGGTTTCCATTAATTTGCCTACTATTGATGTCAGACTCACTGGTCTATAGTTGCTCGATTCCTCCCTACTACCTTTCTTGTGAATGGGCACGACATTTGCCAATTTCCAATCTTCCGGGACGACTCCTGTTACTAATGATTGGTTAAATAAATCTGTTAACGGTTTTGCCAGCTCACCACTAAGCTCTTTTAATAATTTTGGGTGTATCTCATCAGGCCCCTGTGACTTATCTGTCTTCACCTTAGACAGCAAACTTAGAACATCTTCCTCTGTAAAGATACATGCATCAAACGATTTAATAGTCATTCTTTCTAGTGGAGGTCCTTCTCCTTTTTCTTTTGTAAAAACTGAACAGAAGTATTCATTAAGGCAGTCGGCTAGCCCTTTATTCTCTTCTACATACCTTCCGTCCTTTGTTTTTAATTTAGTTATTCCTTGTTTTAATTTCCTTTTTTCATTTATATATCTGAAGAATGTCTTATCCCCTTTTTTCATAGACTGAGCTAGTTTTTCTTCTGCCTGCGCTTTAGAAGTTCTTATAACTTGCTTGGCCTCTCTCTGCCTAATCTTGTAGATTTCCTTATCTTCATTGCTCTGGGTTTTTTTTATAATTACAAAATGCTAGCTTTTTATTTTTAATGATTTGGGCCACTTCTGCTGAGTACCACATTGGTCTCCTCCTTTTTTTGCTTTTACTGACGAGTCTAATGCAATTTTCTGTTGCCTTCAATAATGCACCTTTTAAGTAGTCCCATTTCTCCTGGACTCCATGTAATCCGTTCCAGTCTGATAAGGACTCATTTATGACTAATTTCATTTTTGAAAAGTCTGTTTTTCTAAAATCTAAAACTTTTGTTTTTGTGTGGTGGGACTCTTTCACAGTTCTTATATTAAACCACACAAACTGGTGATCACTAGATCCCAAGGTTTCGCCTACAATGACATCATATACCGAATCCCCGTTTGTGAATACCAAATCCAAAATGGCCTCCCTCCGGGTTGGCTCCTCAACCACTTGTTGTAGAGATAACCCCAGTAGGGAATTTAGAATATCTGTACTCCTGGTAGAACTTGCTATTTTGGTTTTCCAGTTTATATCTGGAAGATTGAAATCTCCCATAATGATAACTTCTCCTTTCATTGTCATTTTAGCTATTTCTTCAACTAGTAGATCATCTAGTTCTTTAACTTGACCAGGTGGTCTATATATCACACCTACACGAGTTACTGCATGGTTAGCAAACTGCAACGTAACCCAAACTGACTTTATGTTGGCCTCACCAACTTGTATTAGGTTAGATTTAATGCTATCTTTCACATACAGGGCCACTCCTCCTCCTTTCTTGCCTTCTCTGTCTCTTCTGTATAAAGAGTACCCTGGTATGGTTATGTCCCAGTCATTTCTTTCATTAAACCATGTCTCCGTAACAGCCACTAAATCTACATTCTCAGATGCCATTATTGACCCAAGTTCATTGATTTTTTTACCTAAACTGCGAGCATTTGTAGACAGGACTCTGAGCTTATCATTTCTTAACCTCAGTGCTTCTGGCCTGTTCTGGCATTGTTTCGGGGGGCAATTGGACTCTTTTATTTTCACTCTTTTGCCCCCCCCTTCCTAGTTTAAATACTCTTTCGCAAATTCTTGAAGTTGTTCACTAAGTACATTTGTTCCTTTGAGAGAAAGATGCAAACCATCTTTTTTGTACAGTTCCTTTCTATTCCAAGTAGAGCTATCATGAGAAACAAAGCCAAATCCTTGCTCTTGACACCATTTACCAAGCCATATGTTGAACTCCTTTATGCGCCTCTGCCTATCATTCTGAACATTATGCACAGGCAGAACTTCAGAAAATGAAATGGTGGATGCAAAATCCTGTACGTCATTACCAAGTGTGATAAAAGATTTTTTCACCTCTGACACTTCATTGCAAGCCAGGTCATTTGTCCCTAGATGGACAAGAACATCCACGTCCCCTTCCTGCTTTGCTTGCTTAACAATATTAATAATACGTCTTCTATCTCTTCTAGCAGTAGCCCCAGGGAGACATCTCACAAAACCATTTTCTTTAAGCTCCACACTTCTTATGATTGAATCACCCAGCAACAGCTGCATCCTTTGAGACTTCACTTTATCTTTTTTGTTGCATACATTAGACATTGGAGTCGATGCTTTCTCACCCTCTGTGCTTGAGTCCATATCCATGTTGTCCTTACATTCTGAGAGTGCTGCAAATGAATTATGGAGAACCACCGACTGTGGGACATGTCTTCTATCCACCACTCTAAGACTTCCAGAACCTACATTAACCCATCTGCCATTTCTGGGGGTCCTCTGTGGCAGTGGCATTGCAGCAGTCCTAGCTGGAGTTTGTTTAACAGATAATTTAAATATTTCAGCTTTCAAAAATGCAATTTCCTGCTGCAGTAAGGAGAACTGTCTACAGATCTGACAGCATCCGAATCTCCAAAGAGTGGAACATGAAATAAATGCACAACAATTCCTGCACTGAACCAAGTCTGCCATTTTAAAGAGGAGAAAAAAATAAAAAAAATAAAAAAATAAATTTGTAACTTTAAATCAAACAAATCTTACCTTTTTTTTTTTTGTATTGTTTCCACCTTCCAGCCTACCTCCTGACTATCTCCTGCAATATCTCTTTACTAGTACTTAATGTAGTACTTGAAGCTAGTACTTTCAGCTAATGAATTAGGCCAGCTAATGAGTCTGTCTCTATATATACACACACTCCTTCCCAAACTCCTCCCCCAGCAACAAATGTAACACCTTAGTGAGCTAGGCTCATTAGCAAACGCACAATAGCAAACAGCTGACCGAATTCCTTACCTCTTCTCAATCAATGATCAGCAAAAATGATCAGCAAAAATTTTAACCTGGTGCACACAGGCTACATTATTTACTGTTTAATAAATATTTTAAATATCTTTATTCAAGTTCCACGTGAATTCCTATTGTTTGAGTGCCGGTTCCATCCAATATACATTTATACCCTCTCCACTATGTCCAGGGTGGCTCTACTTGTATACGTGTATAATAGAACACGTTCTGTAGACATCTATGTGGAATCAGTTGGCGTCATTGTAAAAGGAGTGCGCTTCTTCTTGACGCTCACATCGACCTGTAAGGCTGAGTTCATACCTAGTTATTTGGTCAGTGTTGGCCCCGTGACTGCCCAAATAAGTGAAGTGTGCAGTGATTCTAAGAGTGACGCCTGTCATGTGCTTGTCATACTGACTCACAGTATTGTTTCACTACTATAGCAGACTCCCTATGTGTGTTACTGCAAGGCACAGTTTTCTACACCCCTATAAAGTCTCTCTGCAGCCCGGAAATGGCTGTTTTTTAATGCGATTTGCCGCAAATAAATTCGGATTGAATGAAATTTTTTCGAAAAATTCAGCGAACTGGCCGAATCAATTTTTAAAAAAATTCGCTCATCTCTAACCCCTAGAGTAGAAACTCCAAAAAGTGACCCCATATTGGAAACTACATCTTTGTTAACCCTTTAGGTGTTCCACAGGAATTAAAGGAAAACAGAAAAATTTCAGAATTTCACTTTTTTGGCAGATTTTCCATTTTAATCCATTTTTCACAGTAATAAAGCAAGGGTTACCAGCCAAACAAAACTCAATTTATAGATAATAAATAAGCCTCAAAAAGTACTGTAACGGCTACCCAGATAGTGAGAGGGTATCAGCCATTCGGGACGTCCTTTTCCTGGCAAGCTGCTGGGTACGAGGGCAGCTGGTATAACCCCATCCACGCGGTCCAGAGGTAGAGTCGGGTTCAGCGGTAAAAAGAGCAGTGTAACGATCCCATATTTTCCCTCTCAAGAACGAGACAAGGCTGCGTTTTGAAGGGTTAGAAAAACAAGAACTCTTTATTGAGGGCTACCCGCCCGTATTTATGCAGGTCCCCACAATGCATCATGGTTTCCTCCTCTCTGCCCTGGAGACACCCGAAGAGCAATTCAATTATCTCTCAGGACAAAGGGAAATCACCAATACACATGTGGGAACAATAGGGCAGGAATTACCACCCAAATACACAAAATCCTCTCTTCTGTCTGTGATATAATTATGGATTAACATAATTATCACAGACAGTAAAAATACAGTTTTTAAACATACACTGTAACTTTAAAACCATACATTCCATCTCCATAAAAATTACATATTTAAACTCAGCATACATCAAACATAAACACTCCCAAAAATCACACAAATCCCTCCAGCGGATCAAAAGTTAAGTGAAGTCCTTTATGACTGACCGCAAGCACAATTTCCTGCCCAAAACAGTTCCATCAATTCTTTAGTATACACCGCTGACCGCGTTCGGTCCTATTAACAGTCCAGACATGCGGCATAGTTCTGTTACAAGTACGTTGCTTAGTGGCGTCGAAGGTCCCAATGGTGAAGTGGGTACAGTTCACACAGGTGAAAGCGTTTATTTATTACCCTGATTCTGTAGTTTACAGAAACACCCCATATGTGGTTGTAAACTGCTGGACGGGCACACGGCAGGGCACGGAAAGAAAGGAACGCCATATGGTTTTTGGAAGGCAGATTTCACTGGGATAATTTAAAGTTGCAGCGAGAATAGGGAAAAGGTGGCACTCACCAATTGCTGATATAAAAATTATTTATTCGTCCAGTAAAATATGAGGGCAGGAGCATACGGTGACAGTATACACAGAAAGGATACGTGGCTGCGTATCCTTTCTGTGTGCACCGTCACCGTAAGCTCCTGCCCTCATATTGGATGAATAAAGAATTATTTTACCAGCAATTGGTGAGTGCTGCCTTTTCCCTATTCTCCTCGCTGCATTGTTATTGGCATCTATTTTTGGGCTGTGCACCACTTTTTGTGTTTGAAAGGGACAGGGGTTTGAGGACCCAGTGCATTTTGTTGTGACATTCAGGAGTGCCGCCTGCTTTTGCCTTTTTACACTACTACCGTTAATTTTTAGTTGCCATGTCACATTTGAAGACCCCCTGATGCACCCCTAGCGTAGAAACTCCAAAAAAGTGACCCCATTTTGGAAAATACACCCCTCAAGGTATTTAAAACTGATATTACATACATTGGTAACTCTTTAAGTGTTCCACAAAAATTAAAGGACAATATAGATGACATTTCTGATTTTCCCTTTTTTGGCAGATTTTCCATTTTAATCAATTTTTTCCAGTAATCAATCAAAGGTTAACAGCCAAACAAAACTCAATATTTATGGCCCTGATTCTGTAGTTTACAGAAACACCCCACATGTGGTCGTATACTGCTGTACGGGCACACAGCAGGGCGCAAAAGGAAAGGAATGGCATATGGTTTTTGGGGGGCAGATTTCACTGAGATAATTTTAAGTTGCCATGTCACATTTGAAGATGCACCCCTAGAGTAGAAACTCCAAAAAAAGACCCCATTTTGGAAACTACAGGATAAGGTGGCAGTTGTGTTGGTACTATTTTAGGGTACATATCATTTTTGGTTGCTCTATATTACACTTTTTGTGAGGCAAGGTAACAAAAAATAGCTGCTTTGGCACAGATTTTATTTTATTTACAATGTTCATCTGACAGGTTAGATCATGTGGCATTTTTACAGAGCAGGTTGTTATGGACGCGACAATTCCAAATATGACTAAAGCATTTTCGAAAAAAAATATTTTTTGTGTCTCCATATCCTGAAAGCCATATTTATTTTTATTTTTTTGGCGACTGTCTTATGTAGAGGCTAATTTTTTTTCGGTATGAGATGACGGTTTGATTTGTACTATTTAAGGGTGCTTATGACTTTTTGATCGCTTGGTATTACACTTTTTGTGATGTAAGATGACAAAAATGTATTTTTTGACACACTTTTTTTTTTTTACGGTGTTCAACTAAGGGTTTAGGTCATGTGATATTTTTATACAGCAGGTTCTTACGGTCGTGGCAATTTCTAATATGTATCCTTTTTTATTTATTCTAGTTTTACACAATAACAGCATTTTTTAAATAAAAAAAATCAAGTTTTAGTCTCTCCATATTCTGAGATCCATAGATTTTTTATTTTTTGGGCGATTGTCCTAGGTAGGGTCTCATTTTTTGCGGGATGAGATGACGGTTTAATTGGTATGATTTTGTATTGCGTATGACTTTTTGATCGCTTGATACTACACTTTTTTGTGATGTAAGGTCACAGAAAATGGCTTTTTTTATGCTCTTTTTATCTTATTTTTTTACAGTGTTCATCAGAGGGGTTATTTCATGTGATATCTTTATAGAGCAGGTTCTTATGGACGCAGTAAAACCTAATATGTATACTTTTTTATTTATTTAAGTTTTACACAATAACAGCATTTTTTAAACAAAAAAAATCACGTTTTAGTGTCTCCATATTCTGATAGCCATAGTTTTTTTTATATTTGGGCGATTGTCCTAGGTAGGGGCTAATTTTTTGCAGGATGGGATGACCATTTTATTGGTATGGTTTTGCGGTGAATATGACTAAAAGGATCGCTTCTTATTACACCTTTTTGAGATGTAAGGTGACAAAAAATGGCTTTTTTGACACACTTTTTTACGGTGTTTACCTGAGGGGTTAGGTGATGTGGTATTTTTATAGAGCAGGTTGTTTTTTTGCATTTAACACAATAAAAGCATTTTTGAAACAAAAAAATAATGTTTTAGTTTCTCCATAGTCTGAGAGCTATAGTTTTTTTTATTTTTTGGGCGATTGTCTTAGGTAGGGGCTCATTTTTTGTGGGATGAGGTGATGGTTAGATTGGTACTATTTTTGGGGGCATACTCCTTTTTGATAGCTTCGTGTTGCACTTTTAGTGATGTACGGTGACAAAAATTTCTTTTAGCACAGTTTATATATTTTTGTTTTCTGGTGTTTATCTGAGGGGTTAGATTATATGATATTTTTATAGAGCCGGTCAATATGGATGCGGCGATACCTAATATGTCTGCTTTAAAAAATTTTCCCTATTTTTTACTAATGAATTTTACTTTATTTTGGGAAAAGGACGCTTTTTTTTTATTTTTTACTTTATAATTTCACTTTGTTTTTTGTCCCACTCTGGGACTTCAACTTTTGGGGGTTTGATCCCCTTTACAATGCATCACAATACTTCTGTATTGTGATGCATTGGCTATAAGTTTATTACTCACTGTAATACACTTACAGCTTCCTGCCTGTGAGATCCAGGGGGCTGGATCTCACAGGCTGTCAGGGAAGGCAGCCACGATGCCTAAGGAAGGCATTGGGCTGCCTTTCCTGCCATCGTGTCCCCGTCACAGCAGCACAGGACCCGATGGCCACCCTGCACGATCCCACACGTGCCGCGGTCAGCGCTGACCACGGCAGTGCGAGGTTTAATGCTCACAGGAGCGCCTGTGCCTTCCCTGTGCTTACCAAGCAAAGCGCTGTACATTGTGTAGTGGCTCACAGGAGTGTCGGTGCCTTCTCAAGCTGATGACCGACAGTGTCTTGGGGGCTGGACTGAGGATAGGTCATCAGTAGTAAAATCTAAGAAAACTCCTTTAAAATATCCCAAATTTCCAAATATATCTCCTATTCTCTACCAATAATCTTCTTATACTGTCCCTTGCTTATGTCTGCAATAGATTTTTGACAGACAGAGCCTCGGCACCACATCCTTCTAGGTCACAAGTACAATGCAGAGCAGAATGACATCCTATGATGCTGTCTGTAACAGGATCTTGCTGAATACTGCCCCTAAATGACTGATCAGGCTGTAGGTCAGCCTCTGAGCCAATCAGGGCAAGGCCCCCCACTTCCTCCCAGTGTCATGTGACCATCCTTCTTCCTCTCTTGTCATTTTGCCCCCCAACATGGACAGTAAAATTGCCTTGGGTGGCGTTTTTACATGATTTGTCCGAAGTGAATCAGAAAAGCTTTGGATTTGTTTGGCAGACAAATGTATGTAAAGTTTGGAACAAATCCGGTACCATCACAATTGGTTCGTTCATCTTTAAGCAATTCTTAGTTCTGTATGTGTCTTCAGTTTTACCAGATGGCTCCTATGGAGGTGGCACTTAGACTCTAAATAGGATTTCATCATCTCTGCACTGCTGTACAGTGTGAGGCTGACTTCCCTGAATATTATGATTTATGGCTGCTGTAGTCTGCAGCAAAAGTAAAAGCTGTTACTGCACAAAGATAAATAAAGATGGCTATTTCAGGAGACATTCTGATTAAAGTACAGGCCAGCCTTTTATCTTCATTCTCATATTTCTCTCAAAAAGGTACAACTCAGATCATGCTGCCATAGAAAAGATCAGCTTCTTTTCTGTGCTGGACATCCCTCAGGATACACAGACAAAATGACTTAAAGAAAAAGAAGCTTATTAAACATAAAGAACCTTTTCCCTCATCCAATTTTCTGTGATGTTTTCAAACTGAATCAGCGGCTGTCACAGGTGTCGGTGAGTGAAATTTATAGTCTTAGTTTTCTGGTTTTGTAACAATCAGGTAGGCCAAAGCATTCCCTACTGGAGACACCGCTGAAGAGCTAGATGTCTCAATGATGAGGCAGTTGGCAGGCACCCGTCACTATCTGACTGTATGTACAAAACTTCCAGCCACACACAAAGATAGATAGATAGATAGATAGATAGATAGATACTGTAGATAGATACAGCTGCCTTCTCTCCACTTTGATTGACATGGCCAGGAGGTAAAAACATCATCACTCCTGGTCCTGTTAATTAAAGTGCAGAGGGTGTAGCAGTTGCAGAGAAAGGGAAGTCACTAGGAGTAAGGGCACCACCCCGTTGCTCCTAGAGGCTAATTTGCATATATTAAAATATATTTTTTTTTTTCTCAGCAATGCGGGCACATATCAATATGGGACCAACACAGATGCCTTCAGCTGCCAAGTGCACATGTAACAGATCAGCCAGTTTCATAGGTACAAATCTGCCGACTGATGCCCTTTAAATCCCACTCTATTTCATAGCTGGAGTCCTAGATAAGGCTCTATACATTATAAACACAGATAAGGCTGTGTGCGTTTTCTTGTCTATTTTCTGCCCTCTAAATGTTAATACTATACTTCCTGTGGAATAAAATATTGTTTCGACACTTTTCTGACCAACAGCTATTATTTATTGCAGCTGTCTTAAAAGGGGTATGCAGGATTAGAAAAAACATGGCTGTTTTCATTAAACTGATCACAGTTTCTGTCCGCTATTGCAACTGCGCTCTACTGAAATGAATGTTTTTTTTTAAAGAGGCCATGTTTTTCTAGTCCTGGATAAGACAATATGTACAGCCCAAACTGCGTTAAAAAGGTTTTTCCAGGAGTTTTTATCCTCAGATACTGATGACCTATCCAGATCGGTGGGGCTCTGACACCTGGGACCCCCACTAATCAGCTGTTTGATAAAAGCACCAGCTCTCCTGTAAGCGACGTGGCCTTCTTGCAGCTTACCAAGCACAGAGCTGTACATTATATAGCGGCTGTGCTTGGTATTGTGCTTAGCAGCATTTACTTTAATGGAGTTGAGCTGTGCCTAGGACATGTGACGTGACATGGCCTGGGAGAAACTTCCAAAACAGCTGATCAGTGGGGATCCAGGGTGTCGGACCCTCATCGATCAGTTAGGCCTCTTTCACACGGGTGTCGCCTGTGAGGACCGGATAGGATGCGGGTGCGTCGCGGGAAAATGCGCGATTTTTCCGCACAAGTGCAAAGTCTTTTTAATGCGTTTTACACGCGAATGAGAAAAATCTGCATGTTTGGTACCCAGACCCGAACCCGGATTTCTTCACATAAGTTATTTATATATATATATATATATATATATATATATACACACACAGTACAGACCAAAAGTTTGGACAAACCTTCTCATTCAAAGAGTTTTCTTTATTTTCATGGCTATGAAGGCATCAAAACTGAAACAACTGAAAATATGTCATATTCTAGGTTCTTCAAAGTAGCCACCTTTTGCTTTGATTACTGCTTCGCACACTCTTGGCGTTCTCTTGATGAGCTTCAAGAGGTAGTCCCCTGAAATGGTCTTCCAACAGACTTGAAGAATTCCCTAAGATGCTTAGCACTTGTTGGCCCTTTTGCCTTCACTCTGCGGTCCAGCTCACCCCAAAACATCTTGATTGGGTTCAGGTCCGGTGACTGTGGAGGCCAGGTCATCTGGCGCAGCACCCCATCACTCTCCTTCATGGTCAAATAGCCCTTACTTTCAAAGTTTTCCCAATTTTTCGGCTGACTGACTGACCTTCATTTCTTAAAGTAATGATGGCCACTCGTTTTTCTTTACTTAGCTGCTTTTTTCTTGCCATAATACAAATTCTAACAGTCTATTCAGTAGGACTATCAGCTGCGTATCCACCTGACTTCTCCTCAACGCAACTGATGGTCCCAACACCATTTATAAGGCAAGAAATCCCACTTATTAAACCTGACAGGGCACACCTATGAAGTGAAAACCATTTTAGGGGACTACCTCTTGAAGCTCTTTAAGAGAATGCCAAGAGTGTGCAAAGCAGTAATCAAAGCAAAAGGTGGCTACTTTGAAGAACCTAGAATATGACATATTTTCAGTTGTTTCACACTTGTTTGTTATGTATATAATTCCACATGTGTTAATTCATAGTTTTGATGCCTTCAGTGTGAATCTACAATTTTCATAGTCGTGAAAATAAAGAAAACTCTTTGAATGAGAAGGTGTGTCCAAACTTTTGGTCTGTACTGTATATATATACACATATACACAAGTTATAACATGGTTATAAGGGAAAATAATAGCATTCTTAATACAGAATGCTTAGTAAATTAGGTATGGAGGGGTTAAAAAATAATAATAAAAAATTAAACTCACGTCATCCACTTGTTCGCGCAGCCCGGCTTGTCTTCTTTCTTCTTCACTGCGCTCATCACATGGTCCATCACCATGGTGATGCGCCATGTAATGAGCGCAGTGTCGTCACCAAAGGTCCTTTTCCTCCCAGGTCCTCAAAGAAGAAGAATGAAGATGAGCCGGGCTTCGCGAACAAGTGGATGAGGTGAGTTTAATTTTTTATTTAATTTTTTTAACCCCTCCATCTCTAATTTATTTAGCATTCTGTATTAAGAATGCTATTATTTTCCCTTATAACCATGTTATAAGGGAAAATAATAAAGTTCAGGTCCCCATCCCGATCATCTCCTAGCGTCAAAATCGCACCGCATCCGCACTTGCTTGCGGATGCTTGCAATTTTCATGCAGCCCCATTCACTTCTATGGGGCCTGCGTTGCGTGAAAAACGCACAATATAGAGCTTGCTGCGATTTTCACTCAACGCACAAGTGATGCATGAAAAACACCGCTCATGTTCGCACCCTTATTGAAGTGAATGGTTCTGGATTCAGTGCGGGTGCAATGCGTTCATCTCCCGCATTGCACCCGCACTGATAACCTATCCAGAGGATTAAAAACTCAGAAAACCCCTTCTAGCACAAAGACTGAAGAAGCCCCAATGTAGGTCATATTTTAATGTGATTACTTTGGTATTTTGAAACAATCACACTGGTAAATAATTCTATTTGGGATCCAGATGTCCTACCACTTTTGAAAATGCAAACACTGCTTTTCATTTGTGTTAGTAATATAAATATGGCCACATATGGTGTAAGCCCTGAGTATTTTATGGAGTGGGGCAGTAAGGATAACATGTCCTGGGAAGCAGTGGTGTAGCATAAGTTGCCAGCACCCAGGGCAAGCCAAGTATCGCACAGGCAGAGCTGGTAAGGGTCTGCTAAGACCCAGCATCTCTACCACTAGACACCTGGTGATCACTTTCTCTACTCACTGCATAGCACTCTGAGGATTGAGCATTATGTACCAAGTAAAGGAGAAGACAGAAGCAGTAATAAACTATGTACTTCTGTCTTCTCCTTTACTCAGTGCATAGTGGTCAATGTTCTTAATTAACTCCTTAACAACCAAGCGCCATACATGTAAGGCACTTGATGCTGGGTTTTTAATCCGGAACACTGTGCGTGTATAGTGCCAGATCAGAGATCCTGCTCTTGCAATCTCAGTAGGAGCTTAAATCTGGTGCTTCATCGTCATGTATTGTTATGGAGTTATTAAGTAGGACTATCACTGGGGGGGGGCTAAATGAAGTTTGTACAGCAGGCTCGTGGGAATTTTACTATTACTACTCTTAAGTGTGTATTAGACAGCCTGATTTAACAGGCGATTGTCCGGAAGGAAGCGATTTATGCATAATTAAACCATAAGACAGTGAGCAGTTGTATGTCCCCATACTAAAGATAATTGTCACAATTAAATGTTGGTAGCAATAAGTGATCAAAATAAATCTTTCCTGGACCAGTTGACTTTGTAATGTGGACAGGGACATATCTATTTTTTCCAAAATTGATACAACAATCCAGGGTCATAACTGTAATTCATGGGGCCCCCAATACCAATTGTAAGAAAATGAAAACAGTAGCATAAGTATCATAATAGCACCATACTGTATGTCAGAAATCCCACAATATAGCAAAAGCCACTATATTGTTATTCCCCACAAAAAGGTACAATGTTCTTGCACCTGATAGGGCCCCCTTAACTCTGGGTCCTATAGGAAGTGCTATGGCTATAGTTATGCCCATGCCACCACCTACTGTTCTAATTAAGCTACCTTCTTTCACACTGCAGTTTGCAGTATCTATCTGCTGTACGTGCTTGGAAAACTCCAGGTGCATGCATCTTATGTATCCATTAGTGTTGAGCGAATCGAAGTAAAACAAATTGACTTCCATCCAAATTTCAGGAAAAATTTTATTTGCCACGAATCCGAATTTCCTTGCGCTTCGTTGTAATGAATTGTTTTTTCCTAAAATGGCGGCTACTCGTGTTACAAAGTGAAAGTAAGAAGCCCAGGAACAGGATATGATGCATAATGCTATGCAACCAGCCAATCAGCAGAGAGCCATCCCTTGTGATGTCACAGCCCTATAAAAGCCTCATCCCTCGTGGTTGCCACCATTTCACAGTGAACTGAGCATAGGGAGAGATGTGGAAAGCGTTTGGGACAGTGTGTTAGAAAGCTTTTAATTGTAGAATATTGGATAGTTCATCTGCTGTGCCATTCATAATTAATCTGTTCTGTTATACGCAGACTGACTGTGCATCAGGCTCAGTCTCAGGTTGTCTAATATGTAGGCACTTTTATCTAGTTCCCTTGCTGAATCTGTTCTGTTATAGGTAGATAATTATATTAGGCCCTGATTCACAAGTTGGCATGATACACCTGTCTCATTCTACTGTTTGTGGCATGTCCAAATTGAATAATAGCGAACCAATTTTATTAGGCCCTGATTCACAAATTAGGGGGATGTACCTGTCACATTCTACTGTTTGTGGTGTGTCAACTTTGATATTTAAACTTCCTTTAGCTAAACAGTTACTGTGATTTAGTGTTACAGAGCAGCCTTATTTAATACCCCATGGGCAGTGCAAATAAATTGATTTGCCAATGAATTGATCATCGTTTTTGTTGGAAAAATTATTCTTTTATCTGAAAAATTATTCTTTTTGCGAAAGTTTTGTAGTGAAAAAATTAATCTTTTAATGAATAAATTAGTCTTTTACCAAATAAATTAGTCTGCTCCAGTATTATAATCCCTGATCCCTATGACGAACGACATTGAGTAGGTAACCCGCACCTGGTGGCAAAGGTTAGATGCCACAGTGATCCCTTCAGTGCAGTGCGTGTGCAGCCCTGGACATATAAGAGCACCACAGAACAGTTACTGCTCAACGTCAATTGGCCCATCAGGAAGTTTGATGCGGAATGCCTGGGGTCAAATAACTTATTGTATCCATCTTGCTGGATGGATCAAACTTGGCAGCTGGATTATTGCCATACAGGAGGAGTGTCGTTGGTTTTCAGAACGAACCAAGCAAAATCACTCCACCAACAGGACCCAAATTCATTGTCGCTAAAACGTTCTTTTCGCAAAAAAATTAGTTTGCATCGTTATTGCAATTTCTTATGGTCAAAACTACAACGGTATTACCAGACAAATCGCTCCACTAACTGGTCCCAAATTCATCATTCCTAGCTACCACGATCTGCTGCCACTATTCTGCGTCACTCTGACAGCAACAACATATTTTAAAAAATTCTACATCCCTGTGCGGTGCAACAAAATTTTAGCCCATGTGGATCCCTCCCTAGGGTCCGTCCATACTATGAACTTAATGGTATTTTTCTTTCAAAATGTATTTGGGCCGAATTTGCTGGATGGATCAAACATGGCAGCTGGACTATTGCCATACGGGAGGAATGTCATTGGTTATTAAAATGAACCACACAAATCACTCCACCAACTCAACCCAAATTCACTGTAGCTAATATGTTCTTTTAGTCAGTATTTTGCATCAGTATTTGATCAGAATTTGTAAGCCAAAAGCAGGAGTGGGCTCATTAGGGCTTGTGTATTCCCTATCCATTAAAAGATGGTCCTGTGAAATGTTGGGGTGTTATTGGCACAGGGTCTATTGATCCCTTATTTACCAACTGCACTGTTGGTCCGTATGATGGACAGCACTCTGGGTCAGCTTTTAGCGCTGGCACCTTGCAGTTCTGGGGTCCTAGGTTTGCATCCAGCCAAGGACAACATCTGCATGGAGTTTGCATGTTATCCCCGTGTTTGCATACGTTTCCCCTGGGTGCTCCGGTTTTCTCCCACACTCCAAAGACATACTGATATGGAATTTAGATTGTGAGCCCCACTGTGGACAGCAAGTGATGATAATGTCTGTAAAGCGAATGAATATAACACTGCGCGCTACCGATAATTATGTGAGGTATATAAGAGTGGGCAGCCGACACCTGTATGTACCATCTACCACTCGAGCATGTAATACCGCCAAATACACTATAATATGTCAAGGTCCTACCTTGACACACGTGTGTTTGCAGCGGTGCAATGTTCTGCAGCGGTCCTCTTCTTGTATTCTCTGTATAAAGCGAGAGAGGTAGATCCAAGAGGAGGGGATGGCCAGCATAGGCTAGTAGGTATTAGTAAATATTAAGTATTGGGAAAAACTTGCCCCGGCCGGTGGCAAAGTATTCCCGTTACCTGTGGATTGATGCTCACGTCTGAGCCAGTGACGTCACCGCAAGTGAGCTACGGGTTGTAGTGGGAGTCAAACTTCCAACGCGTTTCTAGTACAGGCGGTATTCTTCATCAGGGAACGTTCCAGAACATTGCACCGCTGCAAACACACGTGTGTCAAGGTAGGACCTTGACATATTATAGTGTATTTGGCGGTATTACATGCTCGAGTGGTAGATGGTACATACAGGTGTCGGCTGCCCACTCTTATATACCTCACATAATTATCGGTAGCGCGCAGTGTTATATTCATTCATTTTGTCAATTTGTGATTTGTACAGCTTGCCTGCACAGTATCCCTTATAGCAGGCACGGGACTGCTACAACACCGCTGCGATCTCTTATATGGTGAAGCGCCAGTTGATCATTTATCATACAATGTCTGTAAAGCGCTTGAGGATATGTTGGTTTGCTGCTGCTGTTGTAAGTACCTACGTGGCTCTGGTTGGTGGAGAAGCAGCCAGTCACTCAGCACCATGCCCACTTCCTAGGAAGGAAAGGGAGCAGAATCATTGCTCCCTCTCTCTGGCACATGCTTACAGACAGAACACTCCCCCTTCCCCCCCAATACACACTCCCCCTTGGAAAACTTGAGTATAGTGTGAGGGCCTAAAAGTAAGATATTTCTCACAGTGGTTGATGATCGCTGATACATTTATTGCATCTTTAAATTGTCCAGTCTAATTTTACACCACCTATAAGCTTAGCTTTACTCCAAAATATGTGCCAAAATTTTGTTGCATTTTTTTGGTGCTTTGAGGCACATTTAATCCAAGCCCACTGTCCCATGAAGCCATGCCCTCTTTCTGATAAGTCTTGGTCCTTTTTCAAATGAGATGTAAGATGGTTAAAAAAGTGTCTAAAACATTTCATAAACACAGTGCAAAGGATGTACGTACAACAGTTGTTTGGCCCAAACTTTGCAAAAAAACTAGTACATTTTCAATAGTAAATCTCAGCCATTGTTCTCTCCTTTGTAGACACCTTCTTTCCACAGACTAAAGGAAGCAGATGTCTGGAATCAAGTATAACTAATAAGACCTTGACTAGGCCTGGTAATTCCTATATTGAGGCACATGTCAAGAGCCTATTACAGTCATATTCATATCCAATTATGGATAAAAGGGGGTTAAAAAATATTGTTTGGTCTTCTAATTACCATTCTTACCAATGTTACTGATAATTATTAAATTCATTGATCTTGAATCAATAGCAGCCATCTGAGGTTTCTCAGATAGCCTTGCTAATACAGAAACATTACAGTATATTACTTGTCATTACAGTACATTATGACAGAATTTCATCCTTTGGACCGTATTACATAATTATCAATCCCAATATATCTGTTCTAACTTTAATTCAGACTAAACTAAAAATGTTTGCTTGCCAGCAATTATTTACTCTCAGTAAAATGTGCAAGAAATAAAACCTAATGAATTAAGATTTTAAGCAGCTATAAGATATGCGCCTGCAATCTGATGGCATTAGTGAAGGACAAGCAGTACATTTCTAGCATCTTTATTGTATGAGACAGACAGATATATTAATGTTTAGAAAACCATGAGAGATTAATACATAATAAAATGCTGCAGATTAATTTCCTGGAATCTATGGACACGTTCTCTGGGTTTGAATGAAGTTACAATGAAACTGCTAATAAAAATGAATTTTGTAGACATGCAGTTTGACTGTCTAATGGTTATTCATTGTCGTAAAAATGGGCTTACCTTGAATTTATGATTTGACATGCCCAATGTTTGTAATGATATGGAGGGCATTACAATATGAAGCAGTGCATTCTTTCCTGTACAAGCTGGGTGATAAAAAACAATCAGCATAAGACACTCTCCTTGAACCTGGCTTCAATAACATAGAAACCTGACACAGGCATCTTGATTAACAAAATGTATTCTTCACACATCTCTGGTGGTTGTGCTTCCTTAGCTAGATTTACAGTAGGGAAAAAAAATTATACATTTCAAAAATTTATATGACTTTCATGTGAATCCAAAGACAGGAGTAATCCATTTAATTAAACTTATTTCCATAGCTTTTTACAACACATGCAGTATCTCACAAAAGTGAGTACACCTCTCACATTTTTGAAAATATTTTAGGATATCTTTTCATGGGACAACACTGAAGATATGACACTTTGATACAATGTAAAGTAGTCAGTGTACAGCTTGTATCACAGTGTAAATTTGGGGTGCCCTCAAAATAACTCGAACACACACCCATTAATGTCTAAACTGCTTGAAATAAAAGCGAGTACAGCCCTAAGTGAAAATGGCCAAATTGTGCCCAATTAGCCATTTTCCATCCTCGGTGTCATGTGACTCGTTAGGTCTCAGGTGTGAATGGGGAGCAGGTGTGGTACATTTGGTGTTACCGCTCTCACACGCTCTCATACTGGTCACTGGAAGTTCAACATGGCACCTCATGGCAAAGAACTCTCTGAGGATCTGAAAAAAAGAATTGTTGCTCTACATCAGGGATGCTCAACCTGCGGCCCTCCAGCTGTTGCAAAACTTCAACTCCCAGCATGCCTGGACAACCTACAGCTATCAGCCTACAGCAGAGCATGATGGGATTTGTAGTTTTTAACAGGTGGAGGGCCGCAGGTTGAGCATCCCTGCTCTACATAATGATGGCCTAGGCTATAAGAAGATTGCCATCACCCTGAAACTGAGCTTTAGCACAATTTCTGAAACCATACAGCAGTTTAACAAGACAGGTTCCACTCAGAACAGGCCTCGCCATATAGACTAAGGAAGTTGAGAGCACGTGCTCAGCGTCTTATCCAGAGGTTGTTAAAATAGATGTATGAGTGCTGCCAGCATTGCTGCAGAGGTTAAAGGGGTGGAAGGTCAGCCTGTCAGTGCTCAGACCATACGCCGCACCCTGCATCAAATTGGTCTGCATGGCTGTCATACCAGAAGGAAGCCTCTTCTAAAGATGATGCACAAGAAAGCCCACAAACAGTTTGCTAAAAACAAGCAGACTAAGGACATGGATTTACTGGAACCATGTCCTGTGGTCTGATGAGGCAAAGGTAAACTTATTTGGTTTAGATGGTGTCAAGCGTGTGTGGCGGCAACCAGGTGAGGAGCACAAAGACAAGTGTGTCTTGCCTAAGGTCAAGCATGGTGGTGTGAGTGTCATGGATGGTTTGGGGCTTCATGAGTGCTGCCTGCTGTGGGCAGTTACAGTTCATTGAGGGAACCATGAATGATAACATGTACTGTGACATACTAAAGCAGAGCATGATCCCCACCCTTCGGAAACTGGGCTGCAAGGCATTATTCCAACATGATAACGACCCCAAACACACCTCCAAGACTGCCACTGCCTTGCAAAAGAAACCAAGGGTAAAGGTGCAGGACTGGCCAAGTATGTCTCCAGACATAAACCCTATTGAGCCTCTGTAGGGCATCCTCAAATGGAAGGTGGAGGAGCACAAGGCCTCTAACATCCACCAGCTCTGTGATGTGGTCATGGAGGAGTGGAAGAGGATTCCAGTGGCAACCTGTGAAGTTCTAGTGAACTCAAAGCCCAGGAGTGTTAAGACAGTGCTGGGAAATAATGGCGGCCAAACAAAATATTGCCACTTTGGGCACAATTTGGCCATTTTCACTTTTGCTGCAGGCGGTTTAGACATTAATGTGTTGAGTTATTTTGAGTGTCAAATCCTTAGTGTTGCCCCGTGAAAAGATATAATAAAATATTAACAAAAATGTGAGGGTGTGCTCACTTTTGTGAGATACTTTGTATGTAGTGTGTGTATATATATATATATATATACAGTACAGACCAAAATTTTGGACACACCTTCTCATTCAAAGAGTTTTATTTATTTTCAGGACTATGAAAATTGTAGATTCACACTGAAGGCATCAAAACTATGAATTAACACATGTGGAATTATATACATAACAAACAAGTGTGAAACAACTGAAAATATGTCATATTCTAGGTTCTTCAAAGTAGCCACCTTTTGCTTTGATTACTGCTCTGCACACTCTTGGCATTCTCTTGATGAGCTTCAAGAGGTAGTCCCCTGAAATGGTTTTCACTTCACAGGTGTGCCCTGTCAGGTTTAACAAGTGGGATTTCTTGCCTTATAAATGGGGTTGGGACCATCAGTTGCGTGGAGGAGAAGTCAGGTGGATACACAGCTGATAGTCCTACTGAATAGACTGTTAGAATTTGTATTATGGCAAGAAAAAAGAAGCTAAGTAAAGAAAAACGAGTGGCCATCATTACTTTAAGAAATGAAGGTCAGTCAGTCAGCCGAAAAATTTGGAAAACTTTGAAAGTAAGGGCTATTTGACCATGAAGGAGAGTGATGGGGTGCTGCGCCAGATGACCTGGCCTCCACAGTCACCGGACCTGAACCCAATCGAGATGGTTTGGGGTGAGCTGGACCGCAGAGTGAAGGCAAAAGGGCCAACAAGTGCTAAGCATCTCTGGGAACTCCTTCAAGACTGTTGGAAGACCATTTCAGGGGACTACCTCTTGAAACTCATCAAGAGAATGCCAAGAGTGTGCAAAGCAGTAATCAAAGCAAAAGGTGGCTACTTTGAAGAACCTAGAATATGACATATTTTCAGTTGTTTCACACTTGTTTGTTATGTATATAATTCCACATGTGTTAATTCATAGTTTTGATGCCTTCATAGTCATGAAAATAAAGAAAACTCTTTGAATGAGAAGGTGTGTCCCAACTTTTGGTCTGTACTGTATATATATATATATATATATATATATTTATATATATATAAAACAAAAAAACGGAACAGCACCTCCAGAGACAAATCACAGGTGCAAGCTACCTGGCAATAATACAGCAAACAAATAAAGTAGCAGCACACCACTAAATGCACTAAGACTGAGTGAACAGGTGAATGTGTGAACAGGGTCAAATACATGATGCCAATACTTGCTAATAAGCAGTGAAGAAGCTCTTAGCGCATATTATTGATCAAAAATATGTCGGGCCCACCTACCAGACGACAAGGAAGCTTCTTATCAGATGGGACCTATTCTAACACGGAGTGTCCAGCTCCATTGTTACTCTGATTAAAAACACCAAGGGGTGGGGGATGGGCGGGGAGTGCTAAGTTCCAAAGAGGATGCCCAGTCCTCTATAATATACATATAACCAAAAAACGGAACAGCTCCTCCAGAGACAAATCGCAGTTGCAAGCTACCCGGCAATAATACAGCAAACAAATAAAGTAGCAGCACACCACTAAATGCACTAAGACTGAGTGAACAGGTGAATGTGTGAACAGGGTCAAATACATGACGCCAATACTTGCTAATAAGCAGTGAAGAAGCTCTTAGCGCATATTATTGATCAAAAATATGTCGGGCCCACCTACCAGACGTCAAGGTAGCTTCTTATCAGATGGGACCTACTCTGACACGAAGTGTCCAGCTCCATTGTTACTCTGATTAAAAACACCAAGGGGTGGGGGATGGGCGTGCTGCTACTTTATTTGTTTGCTGTATTATTGCCGGGTAGCTTGCACCTGCGATTTGTCTCTGGAGGTGCTGTTCCGTTTTTTGGTTTTATGTATATTATAGAGGACTGGGCATCCTCTTTGGAACTTAGCACTCCCCGCCCATCCCCCACCCCTTGGTGTTTTTAATCAGAGTAACAATGGAGCTGGACACTCCGTGTTAGAGTAGGTCCCACCTGATAAGAAGCTACCTTGTCGTCTGGTAGGTGGGCCCGACATATTTTTGATCAATAATGAGCGCTAAGAGCTTCTTCACTGCTTATTAGCAAGTATTGGCGTCATGTATTTGACCCTGTTCACACATTTACCTGTTCACTCAGTCTTAGTGCATTTAGTGGTGTGCTGCTACTTTATTTGTTTGATATATATATATATATATATATACAGTATATACACACACTCACCTAAAGAATTATTAGGAACACCATACTAATACGGTGTTGGACCCCCTTTTGCCTTCAGAACTGCCTTAATTCTACGTGGCATTGATTCAACAAGGTGCTGATAGCATTCTTTAGAAATGTTGGCCCATATTGATAGGATAGCATCTTGCAGTTGATGGATATTTGAGGGATGCACATCCAGGGCACGAAGCTCCCGTTCCACCACATCCCAAAGATGCTCTATTGGGTTGAGATCTGGTGACTGTGGGGGCCATTTTAGTACAGTGAACTCATTGTCATGTTCAAGAAACCAATTTGAAATGATTCGAGCTTTGTGGCTGGAAGTAGCCATCAGAGGATGGATACATGTTCTCATTCTGTTTACGCCAAATTCGGACTCTACCATTTGAATGTCTCAACAGAAATTGAGACTCATCAGACCAGGCAACATTTTTCCAGTCTTCAACAGTCCAATTTTGGTGAGCTCGTGCAAATTGTAGCCTCTTTTTCCTATTTGTAGTGGAGATGAGTGGTACCCGGTGGGGTCTTCTGCTGTTGTAGCCCATCCGCCTCAAGGTTGTGCGTGTTGTGGCTTCACAAATGTTTTGCTGCATACCTCGGTTGTAACGAGTGGTTATTTCAGTCATTTCTTCTATCAGCTTGAATCAGTCAGCCCATTCTCCTCTGACCTCTAGCATCCATAAGGCATTTTTGCCCACAGGACTGCCGCATACTGGATGTTTTTCCCTTTTCACACCATTCTTTGTAAACCCTAGAAATGGTTGTGCGTGAAAATCCCAGTAACTGAGCAGATTGTGAAATACTCAGACCGGCCCGTCTGGCACCAACAACCATGACACGCTCAAAATTGCTTAAATCACCTTTTTTTCCCATTCTGACATTCAGTTTGGAGTTCAGGAGATTGTCTTGACCAGGACCACAACCCTAAATGCATTGAAGCAACTGCCATGTGATTGGTTGACTAGATAATTGCAATAATGAGAAATAGAACAGGGGTTCCTAATAATTCTTTAGGTGAGTGTGTATACACACAAAATATTTTTATTTTTTTTAAGAAGAAGAAAACAAAACAAACTCCATTCTAATTTCTCTTTTAAAGGAGATTCCTAAACAGTTTGAACATGCATTACTGGAAAATGAAAAAGCACACCTAAAAGGATTAAAGATAAAAGCCCAAGTTTACAAAGTGGCAATGCTGGATGGTGTTACATGTAGTGCTCTAAGTTCCAATATCCTTGCTTTACATTCAGATGTGGCTTTTTTGTCTGATATCATTGCTTTTTTGAGTTTTTTGTCTTCTCTCTTACAGGACTGTTGACTGGGTGTTATTGAAGTGTTCACTATGCCTGCTAGACGAAGGCTTGCACCATTTGTAAAATTAACAAACGTTAAAAGAGGCCAAATGGTGGGACTATGAGAGGCTGGATGGTTCATTGGCAAATCTCAGAAAGAGTTGGATGAGATATTTTTGTAGTGCATCAGTGATGAGGGCCTCCCTTGCTCTAACTTATTCTGCGCTGGTTCCTCTCACTGAGAACCAGGTTGGAGGCAGTGCAAGCCACATAGCAGGGGCATGGCAGCCACATGTGGTTTACAAGCTGCAGGTTGGGGACCACTGGTATACAGTAGAACACCCCCAGCCCCATACAGAATACAGTAAAATACCCTCATCCCCATATAGTATATAGTATGACACCCCAGCCCCATACAGTATATAGTAAAACACCCTCAGCCCCACATAGGATATAGTATGACACCCCCAGCCCCATACAGTATACAGAAAAACACCCACAGCCCCACATAGTATATAGTATGATCCCCCAGCCCCATACAGTATAACACCCCCAGCACCACACACTATAACACCCCCAGCACCACACAGTATATAGCAGTGGCGGTGAACCTATGGCACGGGTGCCAGAGGCGGCACTCAGAGCCCTCTCTGTGGGCACCTGCACCCTGGAAAAAGTTTATGGTATACCAATACGCCTTAGTCTTTTCCTGCCATTCATCAGCGCAGGGCGCACTATGAACAGCACAAGCATTGCATTAAATGTAGCTAGGCCAATATAGCAAAATGATAAAGTACATGGAATATATACTATAATGCACTGTAGTATTCAGGTTACATTGCTATGTTGGCACTTTGCGATAAATAAGTGGGCTTTGGGTTGCAGTTTGGGCACTCGGTCTGTAAGAGGTTTGCCATCACTGGTATATACACTGAGCAAAAATATAAACGCAACACTTTTGGTTTTGCTCCCATTTTGCATGAGCTGATCTCAAAGATCCGAAACATCTTCTACATTCACAAAAGACCCATTACTCTCAAATATTGTTCACAAATCTGTCTAAATTTAGTGAGCACTTCTCCTTTGCCGAGATAATCCATTCCACCTCATAGGTGTGGCATATCAAGGTGCTGATTAGACAGCATGAATATTGCACAGGTGTGCCTTAGACTTCCCACAATGAAAGGCCACTCTTAAATGTGCCGTTTGATCACACAGCACAATTCCACAGATGTTGCAACGTTTGAGGGAGCGTGCAATTGGCATGCTGACTGCAGGAATGTCTACCAAAGCTGTTGCCCGTGTAATGAATGTTCATTTCTCAACCATAAGCCATCTCCAATTTTGAGAATTTGGCAGTGCATCCAACCACCCTCACAACCACAGACCACATGTAACCACACCAGCCCAGGATCTTCACATCCAGCATGTTCACCTCCATGATCGTCTGAGACCAGCCACCTGGACAGCTGCAGCAACAATCGGTTTGCATAACCAAAGAATTTCTGCACGAACTGTCAGAAACCGTCTCAGAGAAGCTCATCTGCATGGTCATCGTCCTCATCGGGGTCTGGACCTGACTGCAGTTCATCATCGTAATCGACTTCAGTGGGCAAATGCTCACATTCGATGGAATCTGGCATGTTGGAGAGGCATTCTGTTCACAGATAAGTCACGGTTTTCACTGTTCAGGGCAGATGTCAGACAGCGTGTGTGGCGTCGTGTGGGTGAGTGGTTTGCTGACGTCAACGTTGTGGATCAAGTAGCCCATGGTGGCGGTGGGTTTATGGTATGGGCAGGTGTATGTTAGGGACAACAAACACAGGTGCATTTTATTGATGGCATTTTGACTGCACAGAGATATCGTGACGAGATCCTGGGGCCCATTGTTGTGCCATTCATCCACGACCATCACCTGATGTTGCAGCATGATAATGCACTGCCCCATATTGCAAGGATCTGTACACAATTCCTGAAAGCTGAAAGCATCCCAGTTCTTGCATGGCCAGCATACTCACCGGACATGTCACCCATGTCACGCATGTGTGGGATGTTCTGGATCAACGTATACGACAGTGTGTTCCAGTTCCTGCCAATATTTTTCAACTTCGCACAGCTATTGAAGAGGAGTGGACCAACATTCCACAGGCCACAATCAACAACCTGATCAACTCTATGCGATGGAGATGGCAAATGGTGGCCACACCAGATACTGACTGGTTTTATGACCCCCCCAGTAAGGCAAAACGGTGGCCTTTTATTGTGGAAAGTCTAAG
Organism: Bufo bufo; assembly: GCF_905171765.1. NCBI lineage: Eukaryota > Metazoa > Chordata > Amphibia > Anura > Bufonidae > Bufo > Bufo bufo. Next base: position 543,945,679 of record NC_053389.1, read on the forward strand.
GCTCACCTGTGCAATATTCATGCTGTCTAATCAGGTGGGATGGATTATCTCAGCAAAGGAGAAGTGCTTACTAACACAGATTTGTGAACAATATTTGAGAGTAATGGGTCTTTTGTGTATGTAGAAAATGTTTCAGATCTTTGAGTTCAGCTCATGCAAAATGGGAGCAAAACCGAAAGTGTTGCATTTATATTTTTGCTCAGTGTGGTATAACAACCCCACACAGTATACAATAAAACACCCCCAGCCCCACACAGTATATAATATAAAACCCAAGCCCCATACAGTATACAGTGTAGCAGCCCCAGCTCCTCACAATATGTAATGCATGAGCCTGGACCCTCATAGTATATAACAGCCTGCAGTATAAGTCTCCCTTAAATTCTAATCACTGTCCATGGCCCAAGTGCCTTCCATTTGTTTCTAAGCTTTGTGCACTGTAAAGTCAGACCTTGGAAACATTGCATTCACTGCATACAGTGAATATTGTGTCACACAATATTAGCTGTATGCGGTAGATGAAATGTTCCCCGTGGCAGTGGCGGTAGAGCAGCTGAGCAGGGGGGGGGGGGCCATGGGCAGTGGTGTACATAGAGAAGTAAAGGCCCCATAGCAAGGATCAAACCAGGCCCTCCACACAGGACAGAAGGGTTTCTGCCTAAACCCTTTTCAATGACCCTTGGGCCATTTTTCCACTGCCTCAGTTGCTAAAAGTTGTTCCTTTAGAGGGTATAGTCCTGACTACGTTTTCACCTCCAGTAGAAGAGGAGATAATCCCAACGAAGACTGGGCCCCCTCTTGCCCTAGGCCCCATAGCATTCGCATGGTCTACCACTATAGTAGTTACGTCCCTGGTACTGGGCAATTGCCCAGTGTGCACCCTGTGACACTGGACCCTGCGCATGTGGTGCTGCCATATGAATAGGTTTGAATTCTAACATTGCTTCTGTATTTGAGATGTTTAATATATTATATCATTGCGTATTTATAATAAATATATAATGAAAATAAACAGCACCTGCAGCCAGTGGCGTCGCCAGAGGGGGGCCAGAGGGGGCCACGGCCCCCCCCTACATCATGCTGTGCCCCCCCATGTGCCCCCCCAACTAAAATGACCCCCCCCAAGTGAGCAGCCGACCGGGCACAGGGAGATGAGCGCTTCCATTGCGCTCATCTCCATTGTAAACTGCCTATGCCAGCGGAGGTGCAGGGGAGGGAGAGGCGTGTCCATTCCCTTTCCTCTGATAGGCTGCAGGCAGGCACCGAAGTGGTGGAGAGGCCCCGCCCCCTAATTACTCCAGTTTACCTTTCTAAAGCTAAAGGACCTTTGATGATGTCATCACAGGTCCTGTAAGGGAACTGCACAGCGTAAAGTGTAGTTCCCAGGTTAGAACAGTGCATCTGCCAGGACCTGTGATGACATCATCTTCAACATCACAGGTCCTGCAGAATCTAGCAAAGGAACTGCACCAAAAATGGTGTAGTTCCTAGATTTCAAAGGTACATCTGCCAGGACCTGTGATGACATCATCACAGGTCCTTCAACCCCTAACAGCAAGTATTAAAAGTTCACAAGCAGCTCTGCATTGATCCATACAGACTGGAATGGAGAGGTAAGAGGAGGTCCTCCACTTTTCATCATTTACCTCCCCTCCATGCCCTGTTTTTACTCATTGCTCACTCATGTATACTACTTCAGACAGTGACCACTACCTCATGTATCTCACAGTGACTATAATGCATAACTGACCACATATTTCTATAAACACTGCATCTACAGTATTATACCTTCTATGTGTCACATCAATACACTGCTCTGTATATATATATATATATATATATATAGATACACACACACACATACATGCACACACACTGCATATATTACACAGTATTATACATGCAATATGTACAGATATATAGTATATACCGCAGTGCACTGATATGTGAGGTACAAGGTATAATAGATGCTGTGTGTACAGATATCAGTACACTTCTGTATATACTATATATGTGAGGTACGAGGTATAATAGATGCAGTGTGTACAGATATCAGTACACTTCTGTATATACTATATATGTGAGGTACGAGGTATAATAGATGCAGTGTGTACAGATATATAGTATATACAGCGGTGTACTGATATCTGAGGTACGAGGTGTCAATACACTGCTGTATTTACTATATATCTGTACACACTGCATCTATTATACCTCGTACCTCACATATTACACTACTGTATACACTGCATATATTATACCCCGTACCTCACATATCAGTACACTGCTGTATATACTATATACCTGTACACACTGCATCTATTATACCCTGTACCTCACATATCAGAACACTAGGGAATATACTATATACCTGTACACACTGCATCTATTATACCCTGTACCTCACATATCAGAACACTAGGGAATATACTATATACCTGTACACACTGCATATATTATACCGCGTACCTCACATAACTGTACACTGCTGTATATAATATACATCTGCATCTATTATACCTCTTTTGTGTGCCAGGGCTGTTTTGTAATCCCAATCCGGCCCTGATGTCATAAATTATAAAACGCAGCAGCAAGAATAGTTCATGGAACAAAGGTAGGGGCTATAAAAGGGGAATGGGGGCCCAATTTAGATTCCTGCTATGGGGCCCAGTGATTTTTATGTACGCCCCTGGCTGCAGGCACTAGGCCGGCAGCCTATCAGAGGCCGGCGCAATGACGTCATCGTGCCACCTGAGCCTTACATTACAGCGTGGGACACAGGAAGAGGCTGCATCGCATCGCTGACACTTAGGTAAGTATAAGTGTTTTTTTTTTGTTTGTTTTTTACAATAGTGTTACTGGCACATTGGGGGGGCTTATTACAAAACTGGCACATGATGATGGGGGGGGGACTTAATACTGGCACATGATGATGGGGGGAGACTTAATACTGGCACATGATGATGGGGGAGACTTAATACTGGCACATGATGATGGGGGGAGACTTAATACTGGCACTGATGATGGGGGGGACTTAATACTGGCACATGATGATGGGGGGACTTAATACTGGCACATGATGATGGGGGACTTAATACTGGCACATGATGATGGGGGCTTAATACTGGCACGTGATGGGGGCTTATTACTGGCACGTGATGGGGGGCTCATTACTGGCACGTGATGGGGGGCTCATTACTGGCACGTGATGGGGGGCTCATTACTGGCACGTGATGGGGGCTTATTACTGGCACGTGATGGGGGGCTTATTACTGGCACGTGATGGGGGCTCTTGTTACTGGCACGTGATGGGGGCTTATTACTGGCACGTGAAGGGGGCTTATTACTGGCACATTGGGGGGGCACTTGTTACTGGCACGTTATTGAGGGCACTTATTACTGGCACATTATTGGTGGGCACTATAGGGGCATCTACTGAGGCCACAAAGAAGGGGTGTTTTATATGGGGGGCTCTGTACAGTAGCATTTTATACTGGGACACATTATGGTGGGTACTATGGAGAAGGGGCAGAGAGGAGTACTATGGAGTCATCTACGGGGACACTAAGAAGGGGTATTTTATACTTGCAAATTATGGGGGACACTGAGGGCATCTACTGGGGCACGATATATGGGACATTTTATACTGGTACATTATGGGGGGCACTAGCAGGAAGGGGGGAGAGGAGCACTATGGAGGCATTTACTGGTGCACTATATAGGGGTATTTTATACTGGCACATTATGGGGGAAATTAGCTCAACTGGGGGCATAAGGGGGTATGTTTTGCACATTATAAGGAGAATTATTTCTACTGGGGGGCATTATGGTGGGTTTTATTACTCCCCCCATGGTATGACCCCCTAGTAGCAGCACCAGCCTCTCCCTGCTCTGCTATCTCTCTGTCCTTTCTCCAAATCCTTATATGAAATCTTCTCATTAGGATAAAACCCAACATCAGCTCAGCCGAGCCCCCGGCCAAGTGTGAAGTGGTGTCCGAGATCCCCCAAGGGCCAAGCTAAGTAACTGTACGTTTTCATGTGAAATATGTTTATTTTATATATGTACACTCCTGTGAGAGGCGGGAGGGAGATCTGTGGATGACACTGTTATAGGGAGGGAGATCTGTGGATGACGCTGTTATGGAGGGGGAAATGGGGATGACACTGTCCATGGGGTGGATCTGTGGATGACACATATAGCATAAGATGCTATATACGGTATGTGGCATCCACAGATCCCCCCCCCCCCCATAGCAGTGTCATCCACAGATCCCCCTCTCTATAAAAGTGTCATCCACAGACAGCTGGACTTTTTCTTCCCTGTTGCGGTTTTAGGTATTGGGTAATGTATTGCAGCATTTCTAAGCGTACTTGTGTAAATGTATCGTTGTTATAGCTGCCCCCCCTACTTTTGTCCTGGCCCCCAGTGTGCCCCCCCAAAATTTGAAAGCTAGAGATGCCACTGCCTGCAGCTCCTACATTAGATATTGTCTCTTCATTTGTATATATCAAGCTAAAGAACCATTTAGGCAAAGTTAGAGGTGTGAACCCAGCCTTAGTAGATGTGACTCATTTTAATCTGCCAGTGACCCAAATCCTATTACCATTATTTAGGGTTCCTAAATGTTCTGAACATGTTTCTTTTTTTATTTATTGACTTTTTGTGACTGATTTGTTAAAATATTCTCTGCCAATGTTTTTCTTAGAACTGAACCCTGCCAATATTCAGCAGTGGGAGCTATGTTATCCATTCAGCATATGCAGTACAGGGGAATATAATCTTAGTTATGCTTCTGTACTTCCCAGATTCATGAGAAATCTCATGAAATGTACATGTATGTACCACACAAACCTATTTCTGTGGTCTGCCACTGACAGAGTCAGAAGTTGCTTCACTTGAGTATTAAAATGCATTTTGTCAATCACTACAATTCCAGTTAATATGTACCTTTCTTTTTAAGATTGGAATTAAATTGCAAAGCTGGGAGTAGAAGAGAAACACTGTTTTGTCAGCGAATACTCTTTATATAATAGGATTTGCATTAAAAAAAATCTTTATTTTGTTCTATTTGTGGCAACTGTAGATACAGTATATCATATGTTAATTGTAAATCGTTCTCCAAGTCATAAAATAAATGTCTTCAAAGTTTAAAATTACGATGGCAAAAGAAACTAAAATGTTTTGGTTGGAAACAAGATTTGTCGTAACTCTGAACTCAAACTAACATCTGCCCACTGTGTGACACAGCGCCAGTCCCAACATGTAATTGGGTTAATAGCCTTATGTTTATAATAATTAACTATAGTACTCCAATTAGTTCTAAATTTTCAACAACAAACCACAATGTGATAATGCGCAAGTAACTCCCAGAGTAATTTTGTGAGTTCATCAATGCTTAGTTTTAAGCATCTACTCAATAGCTTACTCTCTTCAGTACAATGAGAATAAAATAAAATATGTGTACTTTTTCCTGTAATCAGACTATGAAGATACATTAAACCTATAAGGAATTTATGACTTCATGCCTTAATAAGGAATAACTGCAACTCCTAATAGCAATAGTCATTTGCTCAAATATTTGCCCACCGTATTGTCTTGCAACACGTAAACTTAGCAAACACTTAAAAAACAGTTCTCACCCAACTAGCCTCCTTCCAGAAACTCCAAAAACAGGAAGACCTTCTCCTCTGCTTTTTCTACTCCAGTATTGTCTCATCAATCAATGCTCCCTGCTTCTGTCCAGTTGCTTCTATGATGACCAGCGGCTTCTGATTACATCAGGCCTGGTGACCTATTTAAAGGGAATGTGTCATCAGAAAATGATCTATCGCTTTGGCATTTTTGTTATTCACCCCCTACCTCCCTAGAGCTATAACTTTTTTTGTTTTGCCATTCACATAGCCGTTTGAGGGCTTGTTTTTCAGGGACAGATTTTACTTTTTAATGGCACCATTTAATATTGAGTACGATGTAGTGAGAGAAACTAGGAAAACATTTTAAATGGAGTGGAATTGAAAATAAAAATAAAAAATTATCACAAAAGTAATTAGTAAGTTATGTGTACCCCAAAATGATGCCATTAAAAACTAAAACATGTCCTGCAAGCAACAAGCCCCTCATATGGTTACATTGATGGAAAAATAAAAAAGTTATAGCTCTTAGAAGGCAACAATGAAAAAATAGCTTGACATTAAGGCCCAAAATAGAACTGGTCACTAAAGGGGTTAACCATATATAAAGTTTCTGGAGAATAGAAAAAAGATTTATAATTGTATTTTATTTCACAATATTACCCTGTATGTACATCATTGACTGTTTAAATCAGTTGCCTCCAAGGGCCAGCAGAATATTGTTATACATTAAAAGTGCATGGATTTGTGGGAGAGGACATAATATTGGAACTTTACAAAACATTAGTGCAGCCTCTCTAGAATATGCAATGCTTAGTTCTGGCCACCAGTTCATAGAAAGGATGCTTGGAGTAGATAAGTGGCAAAGAAGGGCAACTAAATTTTTAAGGGGCATGGAGCATATTAGGTTATGAGGAAAATTCAAAAGAATTCAGTTTATTGTCTTGAGAAGAGACGTCTAAGGGGAGACATAAATAATTTGTAATATTATATAAATTACTTGTACCAAAAACAGATACTTTTTTATACCCTGGGGGGGAAAAGTTCCGTCTGTAGACACTATAATGTTTCTTCACCATAAGGGCTGTATGTTGTGAACCCACTGTGCCACTGACTGGCTATATATACTGGAGGGGCGTGTCTAAGCAACTACCTGGTTTTCACTAGAGCTCAGATGGCGAGGATAGACTTGAGCTGTTAGGGTAGTTGAGAGGGGCTACTCCAGAGAAATCCCTGAAGTCAGTGGCAGGTGGTTCAGGTGGACCAGGAAGATACCTGGGTAGGTACCAGAAGTACATGCATAGTCAGGCAGGCGGGGATCCTTACAGGAGCAACAGTGCAGTACAAAGAATAAGGCAGAGCGTAGTCAGACAGGCAAAAGGTCAGGGCAGGCGGCACAGGTATAGGTCAGGCATCCGGGGTCGGCAACAGGAGAGACAGGCAAGCAGGCAAGGATCAGATGATAAGCAGAGTCCAGGAACAAAATATAAATCAGGAGCACACGAGTGTATCAGGAACCAACAAACTAAAGGACCTTGACACGAGGCATCTGGGCAGAGGCTGAGCCACTTAAATGCCTGCAGGAGAGCCAGGGTTGGTCAGCGAGGTCACCTGACCTAACCCACACAGCCCCAGGGAGTGATGCGCTCCCACCCTTAGAGCAGTGTAACATGAACAGCCGAACCCATGCTGTGTCCAGGGCTGAGTGGATGCTGTGGAGTGGAATCATCAAAAGCAATACCACTACAGAAACAGAGCCCAGGACTGCAGCAGTGAAAATGGGAAAGCATCGACACAGGTCACCGCTGAGCGCGGCCCCCGGGACCTCAGCGATAAGCGAGGGCAAACAGCGGCGTTACAGTAGTCGCAGTTACAAGGGCTCATGTACATGGCCGTATGTATGTTGAGGACAAGAATAAGGAGCCTCCCTCCTGGGCCCCCAACATTTCCATCTCCAACTCGGGGTACAGAGCGGAAACCACCACCCCAACAGCCAAATCCGAACGGGATCCTCCGAAATCACTCACCCCATGAAAACTACGTGACAACGCATCTGCCTTGATGTTTTTAACCCCAGGGCAAAAGGTGACCACAAAATTGAACCTAGTAAAAAACAGTAACCATCTAGCCTGTCTAGGATTCAGGCGCGTAGCAGACTGCAGGTAAGCCAAATTCTTGTGGTCAGTATATATCGTAATAGGATGAGTAACCCCCTCCAACCAATGACTCCATTCCTCAAAGGCCAATTTAATGGCCAGCAACTCTCTATCTCGTACATCATAATTTCTTTCAGCGGCCGAGGAGTTTCTTGGAGAAAAAAGCACACGGACGCCATTTGCTAGGGGAAGGACCCTGCAACAGAACTGCTCCGACCCTCACTTCTGATGCATCAACCCCTCCACGATGAACGGTTGAGACACATCAGGTTGCAGCAGAATGGGAGCAGACGCAAAACATTTCTTAATAGCATAAAAGGCCTGTAATGCCTCATCCGACCAGACAGAAAAGTCGGCGCCTTTTTTAGTCATATCTGTCAAAGGTTTGGTGGATATTTCAAGATGAATTTTCTGTAGTAATTGGTAAAACCCAAAAACCGCATCAGAGCTTTCTGATTCTCAGGCCGGTCCCATTCAGTACCGCTCTGACCTTCTTCGGGCGGTCCATACAAAAACCAGAGTCAGAAAGCAGGTATCCTAAAAAACGGTAGCTCCTGGACAGAAAATACACATTTTTCCAATTTTGCATAAAACTTATTCTCCCGAAGGATCAACAACCACCTGTCTCACGTGATCCTGATGGGTCTCCAAATCGGGTGAGTAAATTAGTATTTCATCAAGGTAAATAACAATGAAACCTTCCCACTAAATGATGGAAAATATCATTGACAAATCACTGAAAGATTCGCTGGCTCATTAGTTAAACCAAAGGGCATGACAAGATTCTCAAAATGACCTTTGTGTGTATTGAAGGCCGTTTTCCACTCATCTCCTTCCTTAATTCTGATCAGATTTAAAGCTCCCTCTTAAATCCAACTTGGAGAACACCTTGGCCTCGACAATTTGATCAAATAGATAAGAAATCAAAGAAGGGATACGGATCAGGGACCGTAATGAGATTCAATTCCCGAAAATCTAAAACATGGTCTGAGTGATCCGTCTTTCTTTTTTACGAAAAACAAGCTGGTGGCTACAGGGAACTTAGATGGGTTTGCCAAACTCTCTGCAATATACTTCCGCATAGCTTCTCTTTTGGGTTGGGAAAGGTTGTATAGTCGAGATTTTGGCAGTTTAGCTCAGGGATGAGATTGACCGGACAATCATATTCTCGATGGGGAGGCAGCTCCTGAGCTCCACCCTCCGAGAATACGTCCGCAAAATCAGAGAGAAACTGAGGTAGGACCGTAATTGACACCCCTGAGATAGAAGCACAAAGGACAGTTGTCCGAACAAAATTCACTCCAGCTACTGATTTGTCTTGTTTGCCAGTCAATAGTAGGGTTATTGCTTTATCAACCACGGTAAACCCAGAACCATCGGAGCAGGCAAGCCCTTCATAACAAAACAAGAAATGGACTCAACATGTGAATCACCCACCCTTAACTGAATGTCATGAATGATATGAGTAAGACTCTTTTGTGAGAGAGGAGAGGAATCAATAGCAAACACTGGTATCTCTTTATCTAAAGTGCTAGTTCTAAAACCAAGATTTTGGAGGAACTAAAAATCAATAAGGTTTACCCTCGCACCACTGTCAACAAATACCTCAAATCAAAATTTCCTGAGTCTAGCGCCACCATGGCAGGCAGGAGGAAACGAGTATTGTAGGGAGAATGCATATTTGCTTGCTCAGACTGCCCATTCATACTACTAAGAATCAGGGAAGTCGTTTTTTTCTCTTTATGGAAATACCTCGTAGCTTTTCATTACCGATTTGAGGTTTAACAAAAGGACAGCACAAACATAATGACCTTCTTTACCACAGTAGTATCATAGCTTATTCAGCTTCCTAAAATCCCTATCACCTGAGTGAAAGGAACCTGGCCCCAACTGCATAGGCTCCTCTCTGCCCCAGATTCAAAAAGTCATATTACCCCGGGAACTAGGTGGGACGGATCCACTTACAGACAGGACCCCCGCTCGAGAGGAATCTATACCTCTCTCTAAGACGTCTATCAAGCCGCACTGCCAAAGACATGGCCGTCTCCAATGAATCAGGATACTCATAAAAAGCAAGGGCATCTTTCAACCTCTCAGATAGACCCCTGACAAAACTGACTCCGGAGTGCAGGATCATTCCACCCCGAGTCAGTTGCCCATCTTCTAATTCTGCACAATACAACTCCGCAGTACGTTCTCCCTGTAACAAACTGCGCAGTTAGAATCAGCCATAGAGACCCGGTCTGGGTCATCATAAATCAAGCCCAAGGCCTCTAAAAAATTCCTTCACCAAACGGGGGATGGTGAACCGGTTGGCAGAGAAAAAGCCCAGGACGGCGCATCCCCTTTGAGCAGATACTATAATGATCCCCACTTTTTGATTCTTGTCACCAGATGACATCGGCCGCAGATGAAAATACAACCTGCAGGACTCCCTGAACCGAATAAAGTCATCACCACCCCCTGAGAACCTATCAGGGAGAGCAACTTTAGGCTCTAAGCAGACCTGATTTCCTCCAACAGCGCCAGATGCCAGAGCATTCTGACACCGTGCAACAGAACTGTGGAGATCAGCAACCTCCAGCGATAATCCCTGCATGCAATCAACCAAGGAATCCATAGCCTCTATTTCGCAAACAGCAGGGATATGACAGTTTTTTGGGCGGGTTATAATGTCACGATAGGTAGGTAAGCGGGGACATAACCAAACACGGCAAACAAACAGAACAAATGACTAGGCCCAAAAGCTAGGGAGAAAAGGGTCACCTCCTAGCGATCCCTAAAAGCTTTCCCTAAACTGCTGTGCCCATGTGCATACCCTTTGGGGTGGATATGCACATGCCCTCGTGCCCTAAACCTAAGTAACCCTTGGCAAACCCTAAGCAGCAGGGAAAAGGTAAGAGGCAACCTGCTTTTTAAACCAGGAGGAAGCAAGGTCTCCCCTAGAGGCTAGATAAAACACACAAAGGGAAAAAAAGGAGAGGACTTATCTTGAGCAGAGCTGGAGCAGACGATCCACCACAAAATCAAGAGCTCCCAAGAAAAACCTTTAACCCACACAGGCCACTGGGGGAAGGAGGAATAAATAGCCTCACTAACAATGAAAACCAGTACACCTGAGGGAAGGTGGATCCAGCTTAAACCCAAATCAAAACAAAACAGAGAAAGTCAGACATGTCCATCCAGTCTGACAGACCTCCGCACATTCACAGGGCAAGGCGTGACACCTAATAGCTGTGAATCTGTGGAATAGTCTAACTTGGGAAACTGTGTGCTGCAGAAACAGTGAGTGATGTAAAAAAATGTATTTTTTTTTAGCAAAATAACTAACTGCTTATGAAAATGTGTAACATTCTTGAAATCAGGAGGGAAATGTTTCCCTTTTTTTTTTGGGACAGGACTAACACATGCCTTACTGGTGAATTATCTTTCTCCAGATCAATTGCGGAAGCAAAGCTCTAAATTTCACTCATACCCTGTCACGGACGTACCGAGACAGACGGACGTCCCCGCGATAGTGGGTGACAGATCTGTGAGACTGGCAACACATGCTTTGATCTGACAGGTTTCCTTGTGGATCAATTAAAGTCTGTGTTGTTTCTGATACTGGCCACACCGCTAACCTCCAGGTTGTTCCTATTGTGGTTCATTTATACTTTCCTTATTTATAGTTGCTTCTCCCACAATGCTGTGCGGTTTATAGCTTCAGTGGTATCTGTGGTCTGCTGGTGTTTGGTTCTCGGATGAGTTCCTGTTGCTGCCATAGCTACTGGAAAGCTAAGTGTTTTCCTTTCCCATTTTTGTTTTGGTTTATCTGGTGTTGTTTTTCCCCTGTCCTTTGTTGTCGTGCCTGAGGGAGACTCCTGGTCGTCCCTTTCTTTCTGGAGGAACAGGTAGTCTCAGTCCTGTCACTATCGCCATGGTCTTATAGGGTAAGTTAGGACTCTAGGTACTCCTGCGCATGAACTCACCTACCATTGGGGTCTATTTCATACTGATAGCCAGTCAGGACTGTGACTATGGATTGACTAGAAGGTGTCCTTCTTTAGTCCCTTGCTTTCAGGCCTTTTTCCTTGTTCCCTCTCCTTCATCGGCTGTGGTGTCTCTCTCCCACATACGGGCGTGACATACCATTCCTTTCATTACAGTTCATTCTCATCTCTACATTGAAGAGATAGACATCTTTTAGGTAGAGGGAAAAAAAACAAAAAAAATAATAATAATGTGGTTGCATAAATGTGCACACCCTCTTATAAAACTGGGGATGTAGCTGTGTTCAGAATTAAGCAATCACATTCAAAATCATGTTGAATAGGAGTCAGCATACACCTGCCATCATTTAAAGTGCCTCTGATTAACCCCAAATAAAGTTAATCTACACTAGGTTGGTCTTTCCTGAAATTTCTTAGTCACATCCCACAGCAAAAGCCATAGTCCACAGAGAGCTTCCAAAGCATCAGAGGGATCTCATTGTTAAAAAGAGATCAGTCAGTAGAAGGGTACAAAAGAATTTCCAAGGCATTAGATATACCATGGAACACAGTGAAGACAGTCATCATCAAGTGGAGAAAATAAGGCACAACAGTGACATTACCAAGAACTGGATGTCCTCCAAAATTGATGAAAACACGAGAAGAAAACTGGTCTGAGAGGGCTACCAAGAGTTCTACAGCAACATTAACCCCATAGGGACACAGCCTTATTCACCTTAAGGACCAGGCCATTTTTTTGAAAATCTGACCACTGTCACTTTAAGTGCTGATAACTTTAAAACGCTTTGACTTATCCCAGGCCGTTCTGAGATTGTTTTTTCGTCACATATTGTACTTCATGACACTGGTAAAATGAAGTCAAATTTTTTTTTTTTTTTGCGCAAAATAATACCTAATTTACCAAAAAATTGGAAAAATTTGCAAATTTCTAAGTTTCAGTTTCTCTACTTCTGTAATACATAGTAATACCCCAAAAATTGTGATGACTTTACATTCCCCATTATGTCTACTTCATGTTTGAATTGTTTTGGGAATGATATTTTATTTTTTTGGGGCTGTTATAAGGCTTAGAAGTTTAGAAGCAAATCTTGAAATTTTTCAGAAATTTACAAAAACTCAAATTTTTAGGGACCAGTTCAGGTCTGAAGTCACTTTGCGAGGCTTACATAATAGAAACCACCCCAAAAATGACCCCATCTAAGAAACTACACCTCAAGGTAATACAAACTGATTTTAAAACTTCGTTAACCCCTTTTAGGTGTTGCACAAGAGTTATTGGCAAATGGGGATGACAATTGAGAATTTCATTTTGTTGCCCTAATTTTCCATTTTAACCCCATTTTTTCCCACTAACAAAGCAAGGTTTAACAGCCAAACAAGACTGTACCTTTATTGCCTGACTCTGCCGTTTACATAAACCACCCAATATGTGGCCGTAAACTACTGTACGGCCACACAGCGGGGCGTAGAGTGAAAGTGTGCGCCGTTTTGGTTTTTGGTAGACAGATTTTGCCGGACTGGTTTATTTACACCATGTCCCATTTGAAGCCCCCCTGATGCACCCCTAGAGTAGAAACTCCATAAAAGTGACCCCATCTAAGAAACTACACCCCTCAAGGTATTCAAAACTGATTTTACAAACTTTGTTAACCCTTTAGGTGTTCCACAAGATTTAATAGGAAAGAGATACAATTTTAAAATTTCACTTTTTTGGCAGATTTATCCATTTTAATATTTTTTTTCCAGTTACAAAGCAAGGGTTAACAGCCAAACAAACTCTTATTTTAAGCCCTGATTCTGAGTTTACAGTCACGGCCGCGGCGATACCTAATATGTATGCTTTTTTTTTTATTTATGTAAGTTTTACACAATGATTTCATTTTGAAAACAAAGAAAATGTTTTAGTGTCTCCATAGTCTAAGAGCCATAGTTTTTTCAGTTTTTGGGCGATTATCTTAAGTCAGGTCTCATTTTTTGCGGGATGAGATGACGGTTTGATTGGCACTATTTTGGAGTGCATATGACTTTTTGATCGCTTGCTATTACACTTTTTGTGACGTAAGATGACAAAAAATGGCTTTTTTTACACCGTTTTTATTTTAAATTTTTTACGGTGGTCATCTGAGGGGTTAGATCATGTGATATTTTTATAGAGCCGGTCGATACGGACGCGGCGATACCTAATATGTATACTTTTTTTTAATTTATGTAAGTTTTACACAAGGATTTCATTTTTGAAACAAAAAAAAACATGTTTTAGTGTTTCCATAGTCTAAGAGCCATAGTTTTTTCAGTTTTGGGCGATTATCTTGGGTAGGGTATGATTTTTGTGGGATGAGATGATGGTTTGATCATTACAATTTTGGCGTACATGCGACTATTTTGATCACTTTTATTACCTTTTTTTGGGAAGTAAGGTGGCAAAATTTCAATATCATCATAGTTTTTTATTTTTTTATTTTATGGCGTTCACCGTTCGGGTAAAGTAACATGGCCGTTTTATAGATCAGGTCGTTACGGACGCGCCGATACCAAACATGTGTATGGAATTTTTTTTTCATTTGTTAATCAGTGATAAATGTGGTTTTTAGATTTTTACTTTTTTTTCACTTTTTCACTTTTTTTTTTACCCAGACCCACTTGGTTCTTGAAGATCCAGTGGGTCTGATGTCTGTATAATGCAGTACAGTACAATATATATTGTACTGTACTGTATTTTACTTTACACTTTGTCTGAACAGATCTCTAGCCTTTAGCACAGATCTGTTCAGCACCATGGACAGCAGGACGCCTGAGACGGCGTCCTGTTGCCATGGGAACCTTCCCCGTCTGCTCAGAACTTCGCAGACGGGGAAGGGTAAGGACGGGGCTGTCGGGGGGCTGTCTGGGGGCTCTCTCCCTCTCCATCGGGGGGCTGCAAAGGCATTGCAGCCCCCCGATGGGAGAGGGAGGGAGCTCCCTTTTACTGTTAACTTTTTCCATACAGCGGTCCGTACGGACCGCTGTATGGAAAGAGTTAAACGGCTGACATCGCATCGCAGATGTCAGCCGTTTATACCAGGGTGCCAGCAATGTGCTGGCACCCTGGTATACCCACTAACCACCAACGATCATTCAAGGCGATCCCGCCTGCCGCACCGCCCGCCTCCCGCACCACCCGCACCGCCCGTAACCCTCCCCCTGCACCTCCCACCGGGCTAAAATCACTCAGGGGTGCAGGGGGAAGGATACAGATATATTTTGGACATTATAAAGTTTCTGATCCTCGCGGTCAGGGACCGCGGGGATCAGAAACTGCAAAAAGCGCATCAAACCGCAGGTCTGAATTGACCTGCGGTTTGTTGCGATCGCCGACATGGGGGGGGGGGTCACGGGACCCCCCCCGCACATTTAGCCTAGGTGCCTGCTGGGCGGCAGTGATCGGAACAACACATGACGTACCGGTACGTCATGTGTCTTTAAGTACCAGGACATCATGACGTACCGGTACGTCATGTGTCCTTAAGAGGTTAAAGTAGCTGCAGGAATATCTGGCAAGTACATGTGACAACAATCTCCCGTATTCTTCATATGTCTGGGCTATGGGGTAGAGTGGCAAGACGAAAGCCTTTTCTTACGAAGAAAAACATCCAAGCCAGGCTACATTTTGCAAAAACACATATGAAGTCTCCCAAAAGCATGTGGGAAAAGGTGTTATGGTCTGATGAACCCAAGGTTGAACTTTTTGGCCATAATTCCAAACGATATGTTTGGTGCAAAAACAACACTGCACATCACCAAAAGAACACCATGCCCACAGTGAAGCATGGTGGTGGCAGCATCATGCTTTGGGGCTGGTTTTTCTTCAGCTGGAACTTAGTTAAGCTAGAGGGAATTATGAACAGTTCCAAATACCAGTCAATTTTGGCACAAAACCTTCAGGCTTCTGCTAGAAAGCTGAACATGAAGAGGAACTTTATCTTTCAGCATGACAACGACCCAAAGCATATATCCAAATCTACAAAGGAATGGCTTCACCAGAAGAAGATTAAAGTTTTGGAATAGCCCAGCCAGAGCCCAGACCTAAATACGATAGAAAATGTGTGGGGTGATCTGAAGAGGGTTGTGCACAGGAGATGCCCTCGCAATCTGACAGATTTGGAGTGCTTTTGCAAAGAAGAGTGGGCAAATCTTGCCAAGTCAAAATGTGCCATGCTGATAGACTCATACCCCAAAAGACTGAGTGCTGTAATAAAATCAAAAGGTGCTTCAACAAAGTATTAGTTTAAGGGTGTGCACACTTATGCAACCATATTATTTTATTTTTCTATATTTTCTTCCCTCTACCTAAAAGATTTCAGTTTGTTTTTCAATTAAGTTGTACAGTTTATAGGTCACATTTAAAGGTGGAAAAAGTTCTGAAATGATTTATCTTTGTCTCATTTTTTTACATCACAGAAACCTGACATTTTAACAGGGGTGTGTAGGATTTTTATATCTTCTGAGCCAATAGTTTTTTAACACCATGTATAAAAAATCTTACACATTAGATAATAGTTGGTTGATGGTTGAACATCAGTTGAACAAACAATATCCTGGTGAATTAACATTTTGCCGACTCAAGGACCTCAAACACATTAGAGTACTGTTGGCAGAACCCTCCAAGAATGGTGGGTTCGGCCAACACTCTAATGTGTATGGGGAACTCCCAACTCTCCCCTGGCAGGTGATGTCTGGGGAGAGAAGAATCAAGCTAAATTATTATTTTCACCCAAACCGTTTGTTCTCCCAGGTGATAAGCCTCTGTCAGAGGTATCTCGCAGGAGTTTTCTCACCTCTCCCTATAGAATACACATTCGGGAAGCTGAACGATAATGGTCTGTCATCAGCTGGCTAAAACGATCATTTGTTGCTAAATTTCAGCCGACGAACAATAGCTGTTGTGGAAATCATATGTTTTAATCAACTTTGGACAAATGGGTATGGCCACCTTAAGAAGCACACCTTTAAATATTTAGGAATAACACATTTGTGTTCAACAACTGATCCTTTGACGATGGTAAATCAGCTTTAAATAGGAATTCTGCTTCTATGAAAATAATTTTTAAAAGGTTTAATGAAATTTTTATATATATATATATATATATATATATATATATAATCAAAGCCAACAACGATCAGTCTGTTTAAACCATGCTGCTAGCGATCAAACCAAAAGTTTCAGACATATTATACTTCACAGATTTTCTCAGCTTAATAGAACACTTTGGAGATGTTTGATTAAAAAATGTCATTTTCAAAAGCTATAGTCTTTAAAAATCTCTACTATTCATGTATCTCATTAATATTTTTCATTTTGAGTGTGGGTTTGAATTAATGTGGAGTACCCTCTTTTAGTCTTTCAGGAATAATTCTAATTACCAACTTTGTGCCACCAACCGAGGTTGGAATAGATGAATCAACTTGGCCGTTGTTATCATTACAGATTGTCAGATGTCATGCTATTAGACATTCAAATGAATTGCTCATGGGTTGTCCTGAGTAGTTTTCACTGATTTATACCTAAGATAAATTACACTTCCTTGCCATCCATAATTAAAACCATCACTGCAAACCTTTCTCTCAGCTGCAAATCAAAGATTCCTACTTATTTCATAAGTGTGACTTAATAACTTTCGCTAGCTAATGCAATAATTGATCATGCAGGAATGTATGCAGTTGTCTTTACAAAAATGAATTAGAAATTAGAGAGGACCACAGGAATTCTCCTCTTCAGATCCTACTGTCTCGCCTGTTTGCACAATTTTCTTGGCTATCTTCCATTTACTGCATGATTACTAAAGATTTCCTTCCAGAGCAAAAACAAAAAAGGTAATATAAAGAAGCAATTGAATCTTACATAGAGTCATAATTCTAGGAAAAGATTTTCATATTTTTATAGGATAGGTTTTCTTTTCAGTATAGTCCAAAAGCTTACAGGTTGCCATAAGCTCTCACTGCACAGCAATACTGTGGTATGTACTCAAGCAGCAAGGAGTCTGCTGATGAGCGAATTTCTTGAAATTCATTTCCTGTCCGATTTGTTGAATACTTAAAAAAATTGATTAATGTCTGAATCAATTCTACATGAACCAAAGTTGCTCCAGTTGCCCTGAATATTGGTATATAGCCTCTTCTAGGACTCAGTTGTTTTATGAAAAGATGTTCTCTTTTTTTATTTTTATTTTTATGAATTTTTGCTCTCCCCCCTAAGTTCTTGAATGCAATGACAGCAATAGAAAATTATGTCCGTGACATACATAGCTGTGGATAAATAAATGGCTGTTATTTGTGTTAATTGTCAGAAGAAATAGTGGCTTGTTCTGAATGAGCCTGGAAAATTATAAATTTTTCATTTTTGAGCAGCTGCAGTACAGTGTGGATGTGTAAAAGGTAGTGTAATAAGCGGCATGTAGTGGGATTAGGGGTAATGGAATTGGCAGTAGCAGGAATTAGCAGCAGTGGCAGCAGCAGTAGCCATACAATATGAAACATGCTGGTAGGCGGGCAGGCAGTGGCATATGGTGGCAGCAGCTATACGATATGGAACATGATTGTTGGCAAGCAGGCACCATCATCAAGGGTAGATCTATTCATTGGCTGCAGATGAAAGTAGGAATGTAAAAATCCTCCCAAATCCATGCCTTGTTTATTTTGACAAAAGTGATATTTTGTACACTGGTGAGCCGTACCCACAGCCAATTTTAAAAACCTGCTGTGAGTTGGGAGAAGTCACAGATTTTCACAGGTCCTTTGCGCCACATTCTCTTAATATATGAGTTTTTGTGGTTAGTAAGTGACCCCCTATTTTACTATGTTACTATGTAATAAAGTAATTTGGCCTCCCTTTCATCAGGAGGAAACATTTTCCCTGTTTTTGTTTATAGTGAGGGTCCTTCATGGCTATCCAGTAATCATCACTGCTTCAAATGAATGATACGTTTGTCATTACATAAGCAAGCAAAGATACAGCTTGCGATTCTGGCCAGTGTGCCCAAAGATCCAGTTCTTTCTGGCTCCACCCCCACCGGGATAACTGGGTGTCATGATTGTTATCATCAGCAGCCTCTTCCTGCTCATTTGTGGTGAAGCTGTCCCTAAAGACAAATGTTGTGGCCTCTGAAGGGCTTACATACACCACTGTCTGACCTCAACTCAACACATGCTCCCTGCTGAGGTGGTCTGCTCATGCAGACGCTCTAGCATCTGCAAAGGGGAATTCCAGGGGGTTGTAACGTGGATTTAGCAGTGTAATGGCAGACTGTTTCGTTACTGCAAGACCAGTAGGACATTGCCACGTAAGAATGGCTGAAATGCGAGGACAGACTCCTGGACATTGGCAGCACCTTCCGCTAGCCAATGTACTTTTTCAAAAAGTGTTGAACGACTAGGTTTATCACGTGTGCCATGCAGGAAGCATATGTTATTTCCCCCAAATTGTTTACCAATAAGGACCTAGCCTGGGCAAGGTGCATTACCTACAAAATTATAATTAAACCCAAAAACGCTCTTAACCTAACTTGACCCAGGTTTAAAGTGAATTTAAATCGTCACTTTTATTAGTGTTATTAAAACACTAATAAAAGTGAGCCAACACTTCAGTTACAAACCTTGTTTGCCACTCCATTGTGCTCTTGAATTATCTGCTATGAGGGTGGTGGAGATGTGCACAATCTCCTCTCGCTCCTCAGCAATCTATACAGTATTGCCTTTGAGCCAGTTCATTCACTGTCCACCAACTGATTCATAGACAGTGTCTCTAACAGACTCGTGAACAGAAGTTAGTTTATTCACAAAATTTTTGATGCCGTAGATACGTGATAGAACATGGATGACTCTGTACTGAGGGTTACCAATTTTGAAGTCATGAATCAGTTGCTTCACTAATATACACATGTTTTACAGCAGTGCAGACTTGTCTGACACTATATCAATAGCTCTCGAACCTACAATCACTCGAATTCAATCACACTGCACACACTCCTATGTGTAACTGCTGAATAGACTAACTGGCTGATTCTAACGTAAATTGGTGCCCTGGCTAATACTGTAATCCTACTGCAGATTCGCTGTCTCTGAATACTGAATTCTACCTAGCTGACTGCCTGTATCGGCATGGACAAACAAACACTTAAAAACTGAAACTGCCCCCCGACATGTTTCACCAGTGACCTGGCATCTTCAGGGGTTTGGGCAGAATTGAGGACCTTAGCCAATGACGGGGTATATAACAGCCCAGTTTACAGAATGACAAGGGAAATAGCCATTCACACTTATAGGAGGGAATTCAGATCGCACACACGGCCCTGTCAACCAAAAGGTATCCACCCCCTCTGTCATACCGCTGAACAAATCACAGCAAAACAAAGGCGGTACCTAGGTCACATGATGTGCATTCACATGATGTGCAGTACAGGTCTGCATGCCGACTTAGAAATAAATTAATATATTAATTAGCTAGTGTGCATGATCTGCGCAGCTAGCAGATGCGTACTCACTTAATGTCTGCTAATGAAGAATGTTCACCCAAACTGATACGCAAAATGATCATGCGCACCAACTCAGAAACAGGTAGATGTGTCACTCAGCCGGTACACATGATCTGCCCTACCGACAGGTGCGCACTGCCTTAGTGCGTGTTGGTTACTTATGGTTGCCTTGCTGCGCATGACATGCGCTTCATATCAATGCGCACCAACATAGACGCACCTAAACTAGAGGCATAGGAATTAATGTCATTGAAAGAGGAGAAAAAAATATATACATATTTGTTACTTATTTCCATCATTTTGTTGCAAACACTACTTTTAAAAATACTGATATTATAAATAGTTATTATAAATAGTTATTATAAATTATAAAGTGAAAGAAAAAAACTGTTATTTATATCACCCTCCCTTATTAGCCTCTGTGAATGGAGTTAGTTTTTGATTACCTACTCAAGCTATCGTCACACAAAAGGGGAATCACCTTTCAATGTATTTGATCATTGCTGAAAACATGATAATAATAGAATTCCTCCCTTGCTGATCTATAAGAAAGATGAAAACGTAAATCCTTCATTGAGCCCATTCGGGCTCAGGCTATCAAGCCGATATATCCTTTTAGTTTCTTTCTGCAGTAGGAGTACATCTAGGTCTCTCCTTCTGACCCCGAGGTCCTCTTACAGAACCCCCAAAAAGATAGATATTTTGGGATCTCCTCCGTAAAAAATTGTCTGACATGTCTAGATATTGTGGTGTCAGCCTTGGTGTTGTTGCCACTAATGTGCTGACATATGCGATGTCTAAATTCTTGTACTGTTTTGCCCACATAGATCTTCTGACATGGGCATTGTGCTATGTACACTATGCCTTTAGTTTGACAGTTGATAAATTGTCTTATGCGATACTCCTTTTTATCCACAGGATTTACAAAGGTTTTAAATTTTTTAAGGAAAGGACAGAAAGTGCATGTACCGCAAGGAAAAGTGACCACTATACTGGACTTTAGCCAGGTTGCCCTTTTACGTTCAGAACAATAGAAGCTATGAACAGAATATCCTTGAGGTTTTTTACCTCTACGGCAAGTAATACTGGGACGCTCAGTTTTTACCTCCCTGGGGTCATTATCAGCATTCAAAATATGCCAATATTTACTGTATTTAAAATCTGTAAAACTTAATGGTTCTGCACATCATATGTACCAATGCATCTGATGACCTGAGAGGTATGAATAGTTGGTTACGTAACTAACAGATCTGAGTGTTTAGTATTTTTAGCACTTGGGAAATCCATATGCAGGACATTTTTGGGGTAACCCCTGGTTCTAAACTTATAATATAGGTTGTTACTTTCTTGGATGAAACTAGCAGCGTCTCAACAAATTCCTACGGGTCCTGATGTACTGACCAATGGGGTATCCCTTTCTTTAGGGGTTGTGGATGATAGTTGTTCCAAAGTAATAAATTGCTTGTTGTTGTTGGCTTGTTGTATATTTCTGTATGGATATGGCCACCAGAATCCAAGGTGAGCCTGAGATCCAGGAAAGTAAGAGTGCAGTGATTTATTTCAGAAGTGAACTTCATTCCGATATCATTTGAATTGAGTGCACTTACAAACTCGTGAAAGAGATCTATAGTGCCTTCCCAAAGTTTAAGTACATCATCAATGTATCTTCCCCAAAATAAAATGCGTTTGGTATAGGCTTAATAGTGATCAGTGAAAACTATAAAGTCTTCCCACCAGCCTAAAAACTAATTTGCATAATTTGGTGCACATTTACTACCCATTGCGGTACCAATTAACTGTAAATAAAAAGTGACCATCAAATAAAAAATTGTTGTGAGTGAGAAGAAATCGCAACAATGTCAAAATAAACATATTGTGCCCATTAAATTGTGTGCCTTTAGTGAAAAGAAATGAAGATACTGCCTGTATCCCCAGCGCATGCCTGATGCTGGTGTACAAGGCCTCAACATCAAGGCTGGCCAGTTTCGTCTCAGGGGTGACCTGAAATTCTTGGATTCTGGTGACCGCATCCCTTTGTGTCTTTTACATATGAGGGCAAACTCGGAACAAATGGAGCAATGAACTCATCAACATATTGGCTGATGTTCTCCGTTAGACTCCCATTGCCTGAGACAATCGGTCTCCCTGGCACTGGTTGTCTTTGCTTATGCACCTTTGGGATTGTATACAAAGTGGCCATCGTAGGATTTGTCTTGTAGAGGAACTTATATTCATCCTTGGAAATCAAATTATCAGTCCTTGCTTGACTGAGTATGACCTTCAGTTCACTCAAAAACTCTGTGGTGTTACTCTCCAATTTTTTATATGTGTCTCCCTTACTCAGTAAGTCCCTTACCATCTCCTGGTAAGAGGACCTGTTCATAAGCACAATGTTGCCACCTTTGTCTGAAGGCTTTACAACCAAATCTCCATTGTTAGATAATTACACCAAGGCCTGTATTTCATCTGGATCCAAGTTTGATGAAGACGTCGTTTTAGTCATCGACTTTAGGTCCTTGGTCACCAACTGAACAAAGGTGTCAACGGTGGAGTGAATTTGGACTTTGGCTTTAATGAAGACAAAAGAGGTTCAATAACATCCTGAGCTCTAACGTCTAGTGTATCTAAAGACTCCAATATGGCAAGGGCCTACTTCTCTTGTCTTTGTAGATGTTTATAGTCTCTTTCTTGTAGTTGATAGGCTTTATGTAAAGCTTTATGTTGTATGTTGTTTATAGGCTTTATGTAAAGCCATGAGGCGAGGAGGAGGACTGCGTACCAGAGACAGAGGTGGCCTGTGCAGCATTCGCTTGTGAAAATGTCATGGCTGTTATCCCATTTGTGTTTGCAGGACGCATAGGAGGCTGTGTCCCCTCCCACACTTGGGTCGCAAATGTCATTGTAGGTTGTGGGACAGTTGCTTTCCTTTGTGTATAAACACTATGGCCTTTATTATTACATTTGGTACCAATAGGAGCACTTGAATGATTCCTAACTGATTTCCCTTCAGAGCCTGACCATTCTGACTCAGATATATCAGTTTGTGAAGCACTAGGATAATTCCCACTATTAATTTTTTGTTGGGGGGCCCCAGTAGGTATCTTGGAAATATAAATTTGGCCTGTGTCGAAGTCTCTTATGTCTCTGATATATTTCCTGTGCTTTCTCTCTTTTATTTCTGCTTGAAATATATGCTTCTGGAGGCGCAATTTGTACTGGATATACTCCGGCTGCAGTCTAAGACCCTGAATTTACGCAATTTCTTGTTCTAACTGACCTAAAATCCTTGTGAGGGCCCCTCTCTTATAATCTAACAGGTATTGTAACATACGTAAGGAGTTCTCTGTCAGTACCTGTTGCCAGCCTTTGATAAATGCTGCATCCTCCTGATGTGAGTGGGGGACAATAGTAATTCTCATTCCCCTGTAGACTATACCCTGCTTCAGGTAGGTCTCCAAACTAGTGACTTCCCCTAAGAGATCTGATGTATTGCTTATAAGTCTTATTGATCTCCCTGAAAACTGACTGTATATCACTAGTATTTATTGGAAGGTTGCCAATGGAGAATACCTGTGCAGCCTCTCCCGTAAACAGACTAGGAGAAGGTTTATTGGAGAGTAATCCCGCCATAGATCAAGATCCTATTGAGAAATAGGGAGGACTTTGTTCCAATTACAAAATATGGCTGTTTTGCCAGACACTCTTATTGTTTACCAATAAGGACCTAGCCTGGGTAAAGGTGCATTACCTACAAAATTTTAATTAAAGCCAAAAAGGCTCTTAACTTAACTTGACCCAACGACATTTGCGACCCAAGTATGGGAGGGGACACAGCATCCTATGTGTCCTGCAAACACAAATGGTATAACATCCATGACATTTTCACAAGCGAATGCTGCACAGGTCACCTCTGTCTCTGGTGCGCAGTGCTCCTCCTCGCCTCATGGATTAAATCCTGGTCCAGCCATGCCAGTTACACCTCTGCCAATGAATACTTCCTTTTTAGACCAGGGAGTTCACCTCAAGGTTAGGGACAAATGGGCCTACAGTGCCAAAACATAGGGGATACTCTCCAGATTATAAATCTCTCTAGTGTTTCACTAGAAGAAAAACATATCAAACTATTGAGTAAGGGCCTGTCATTTTCTCCCACTCCAGTTTTCGAGTGCTTTACATGGGTTAAGGATATTAATCTCTTTGCCCGTAAGCTAGCTTTACATAAAGCTTATAAACAACAAGAAATCAACATCTACAAAGACAAGAGAAGGAGGCCCTAGCCATATTGGAGTCTTTAGATACACTAGATGTTAGAGCTCAGGATGTTATTGAACATCAAAGCCAAAGTCCAGGATGTTAATGAACATCAAAGCCAAAGTCCAAATTCACTCCACCATTCTCACAATATGGCAATGTTGACACCTTTGTTCAGTTGGTGACCAAGGACCTAAAGTCGATGACTAAAACGACGTCAACGTCTTCATCAAACTTGGATCCAGATGAAATACAGGCCTTGGTGGAATTATCTAAAATGAAGATTTGGTTGTAAAGCCTTCATACAAAGGTGGCAACATTGTGCTTATGAACAGGTCCTCTTACCAGGAGATGGTAAGGGACTTACTGAGTGTAACGAAACGCCCTGCACCCCGACCGGGTACCTCTGTCGAGAGATGCTGCTAGTGCTTCCAGAGGACTCCAAGCACTCCACTTGACACCGTCAGCGCTGCAGACCCCCCGAACCGCCGAAGCTTGGTGGCGGTCTCACCGTCTCCTACCGACCCTGGACCTACGACAAGGCTCCAGTGGGTGAACCTCTCCTAAATCCAGAGACAGGAACCAGGAACAAGCTCTTACAAGAGCTTATACTCAGGGGAGTATTATGATATAGCAATCCCCAAGAGTGTAGTTATCCCATCCCCCAAACATGAGCCAAGACTTCATAAAGGGGTAAAGCAAGAACTTTTAATGGGTTATTTTTCTGCCTTTTATGCAGGTCTCCTAGCAAGGGACACTCCCCCTGGGGCCCTTGTAAAAGACTGTGACAGTTTATATTTTAGCCAATCACATGCATTTACAGTATTGAAACCCTCCCAGCAATTGTACACAAAATCCCCTTCCCTCTGTCTGTAACGCAATCAACAAAATACAATGAGCATTGTCTGAAACGCAATTAACTAACACACTGGCATTGTCTGAGACGCAATCCACAAAATAAAATTACCAAACGTAATGGGCTAACTTAATCACTACCAGACAGAAAACACACATTTTTCCCAACACACAAAAAACACCTCAAAACCCCACACATCCCCATAATGTATACATCCATGGATAGCTCTGATCTGGGTGAACAACATATCCCAAAATCACCCAGATCCCGAATTCCATGGAAGTCACATTTGGCCGGCCTGCCCAAAACAGTTCCACAGATTTAAGCTGTGCGGCCGGTCTGTCTTCTCCTTCCAAGTTAGTATGGGCCATAATCCTGGGGCAGGAGGCTGGCAAACAGCCCCCTCCAAAACACTGTGGCAAGGTTGGTTTCGTCACACTGAGTAAGGGAGACACATATAAAAAATTGGAGAGTAACCCCACAGAGAGTTTTTTGAGTGAACTGAAGGTCATACACAGTCAAGCAAGGACTGATAATTTGATTTTCAAGGATGAATATAAGTTCCTCTACAAGACACATCCTACGATGGCCACTTTGTATGCCATCCCAAAGGTGCATAAGCTAAGAGAACCAGTGCCAGGGAGACCGATTGTCAATATGTTGATGAGTTCATTGCTCCATTTGTTGCGAGTTTTCCCCCCATATGTAAAAGACACAAAGGATGTGGTCACCAGACTCCAAGAACTTCAGGTCATCACTGAGACGAAGCTGTCCAGCCTTGATGTTGAGGCCTTGTACACCAGCATCAGGCATGCGCTGGGGATCTAGGCAGTATCTTCATTTCTTTTCACTAAAGGCACACAATTTCATGTGCACAATATGTTTATTTTGACATTGTTGCGATTTCTTCTCACTCACAATTATTTTTTAATTTGATGGTCACTTTTTATTTACAGTTAATTGGTACCGCAATGGGTAGTAAATGTGCACCAAATAATGCAAATTAGTTTTTAGGCTGGTGGAAAGACTTTATAGTTTTCACTGATCACTATCACGCCTATACCAAACACATTTTATTTTGGGGAAGATACATCGATGATGTACTTATACTTTGGGAAGGCACTATGGATCTCTTTCACGAGTTTGTAAGTGCACTCAATTAAAATAATATCGGAATGAAGTTCACTGGATTTCAGACTCACCTTAAATTCTGGTGGCCATATCCTTACAGTGTTCTGGTTCTGATCAATGGTCAGGTAGGTTGATACACTGCTCCAAATTAGATAGATAGATACGTGCATGCACGGCGAGAGAAATAACACTGACACTAGATAAAGCATAACTCTAATTTATTAGGTAGGGGCTTCACATTATATACCCTCCATATTAGTGGGAGGAGTGGGCTCACATGATTGGTCTTTTAGCAAGAAGGAATGTAAACAGGAAATAAGTTTAAGGCATACGTATGATAGTTTTAATCATAGAATGCATACTGGGGGTTGTCTCTTAGACAGACACCATTTTGTAAGTGACAAGCAAGTGTCCATTATATTCCATAACAGTCCCCCCTTGGATTCTTGATTGTAGAACTTACCCTGCCTAGTGTACCCCTGGGAATACCATTCGCAATCCTCTTCACCCACAGTGGCGACAACCTACCCCTTTTGGGTAGACTCCCTGTTAATCGGAACTATGATAGTACCCTGGGATTAATCTTTCCCTTTCTCGGTACGACATCGTAATTGGTGGGGGAACTTGTGTTGAATTCTTTGGTTTCCATTTCTTCTTCACTATATAGCAGCATGATGGGCTGTTCAGTAGTTGAAATCACAATTTTTTCACATATTTTTCGGACACAGTGTACAATGCAACATAACACTACTGACATTAATACTAGCATCAAGCATCAAGACTATCACCATACCTATCTGGGTGAGGAAGGATTTCAAATTTTTGAACCATCCAAAGTACTCATCCCATTGGTCTGTTATCCCTGAGTTACGTTTTAATTCCTCTGAGAGGTTAGTAAGCTTGTTTATTGCTTCAGTTACCTTCCCTTTGGAGCCAGTGTTATCTGGGATGTAGGTGCAGCAAGTTTCCCCAATCTTTTTACAAACTCCCCCAGTCTCAGCTAGGATGATATCTAGGGCCATCCTGTTCTGAAAGGCCACAGCAGAAGTAGCCTCTAACTGTTCTGCAATTCATTTTAGGGTATCACGGGTGTAGTTTACAAATCTTTGCTGATTATAATATATGTAGTTTATTCAGTCGACGTTCTTGTTGATTGTCACCATTGGGAGTAGGGATTCAAATCCAGCTGCCACCTGATCTCTGGCCTTAAACTCGTTGGGGACCCCCCTTGGGACTCCTATTGCGTCTACAGTCAGGTCTATAAATATTGGGACATCGACACAATTCTACCATTTTTGGCTCTATACACCACCACAATGGATTTGAAATGAAACGAACAAGATGAGCTTTAACTGCAGACTGTCAGCTTTAATTTGAGGGTATTTACATCCAAATCAGGTGAACGGTGTAGGAATTACAACAATTTGCATATGTGCCTCCCACTTGTTAAGGAACCAAAAGTAATGGGACAGAATAATAATCATAAATCAAACTTTCACTTTTTAATACTTGGTTGCAAATCCTTTGCAGTCAATTACAGCCTGAAGTCTGGAACGCATAGACATCACCAGACGCGGGTTTCATCCCTGGTGATGATCTGCCAGGCCTCTACTGCAACTGACTTTAGTTTCTGCTTGTTCTTGGGGCATTTTCCCTTCAGTTTTGTGTTCAGCAAGTGAAATGCATGTTCAATCGAATTCAGGTCAGGTGATTGAATTGGCAATTGCATAACATTCCACTTCGTTCCCTTAAAAAACTCTTTGGTTGCTTTTGCAGTACGCTTTGGGTCATTGTCTATCTGAACTGTGAAGCGCCGTCCAATGAGTTCTGAAGCATTTGGCTTAATATGAGCAGATAATATTGCCCGAAACACTTCAGAATTCATCCTGCTGCTTTTGTCAGAAGTCACATCATCAATAAATACAAGAGAACCAGTTCCATTGGCAGCTATACATGCCCACGCCATGACACTACCACCACCATGCTTCACTGATGAGGTGGTATGCTTAGGATCATGAGAAGTTCCTTTCCTTCTCCATACTCTTTTCTTCCCATCACTCTGGTACAAGTTGATCTTGGTCTCATCTGTCCATAGGATGTTGTTCCAGAACTGTGAAGGCTTTTTTAGATGTTGTTTGGCAAACTCTAATCTGGCCTTCCTGCTTTTGAGGCTCACCAATGGTGTACATCTTGTGGTGAACCCTCTGTATTCACTCTGGTGAAGTCTTCTCTTGATTGTTGACTTTGACACACATACACCTACCTCCTGCAGAGTCTTCTTGATCTGGCCAACTGTTGTGAAGGGTGTTTTCTTCACCAGGGAAAGAATTCTTTGGTCATCCACCACAGTTGTTTTCTGTGGTATTCCGGGTCTTTTGGTCTTGCTGAGCTCACTGGTGCGTTCTTTCTTTTTAAGACTGTTCTAAACAGTTGTTTTGGCCAAGCCTAATGTTTTTGCTATCTCTCTAATGGGTTTGTTTGTTTTTTTCAGCCTAATGATGGCTTGCTTCACTGATGGTGACAGCTCTTTGGATCTCATCTTGAGAGTTGACAGCAAAAGATTCCAAATGCAAATAGCACACTTGAAATGAACTCTGGACCTTTTATCTGCTCATTGTAATTGGGATAATGAGGGAATAACAAACATCTGGCCATAGAACAGCTGAGAAGCCAATTGTCCCATTACTTTCAGTCCCTTAACCAGTGGGAAGCACATATGCAAACTGTTGTAATTCATACACTGTTTACCTGATTTGGATGTAAATACCCTAAAATTAAAGCTGACAGTCTGCAGTTAAAGCAAATATTGTTTGTTTCACTTCAAATCCATTGTGGTGGTGTATAGAGCCAAAAATGTTAGAATTGTGTCGATGTCCCAATATTTATGGACCTGAATGTATATACACATGTGGATCAAAGCTCCCCTGTGGGGAGGCCTCTCTTTTTGACCTCCCTAAATAGGTTTTTTGAGTATACCCTCTAACTTTGGGGTCATCTTCTAGTATGTGAAGGGGCATTATGGCTTTTGCTAGGGCGCATTCACCGGACCAATTGCCTTCTAACCTAGTTCTTATTTTTCCGTCTCCACAGATCCAATAGATGTCCCCCAAAGATACCCTCTGATTCTGTGTTTCAGTAGACAGGTTGCTGTAGGATGAGCAGTACCCCTCTGTGAAGTTGCCCAAGAATCTCTGACTGCCAGGGTTGAAGTAACAGGTGTATTTACCGGGGTATATGGTTATGCATTCACCTGGTTTGGGGTTTTTTACTACCAGGGGGTATTTTCTCTTCCACTTTTCACAGGCAGAGTCTGGTATTGGTGTATAGGCTGAGGAAGCAGCTTTTAGTCTCAGGAGGCAGATGCAAGGGCACTGTGCCTAGGTGTGGGCGTGCCCCCCCCCCCACATATATAACAGTTCATCTTATTGTGTGTGTCAGCATTGTATTTCATCCATTCTAACGACAGGTTGGTGTCAGAAAATCCTGTCTCGGTGGCCATAGTATCGTCAAAGGTGGGGTCTGCTATGGCTGTCATCTGCCTAAAGGAGGTAGTGTAGGGTTTGGATGGACCCTTCTCTACCTTTGTGAGATTATGTAGGTCTTTCAGGTGGAACATGCCCATGTCCCCAGCAGTTACCCCCATCCAGGTGCCTATAAGGTATGTCCCTGCATCATTGGGGCTGGGGTTTTCTATTACGAGGGTAAGTGGCATGTTGGAGCGTGTCTGTCCACTTGGGTGGCATGTTCCACTCTTAAACAGTGTCATGCGGGTAAGCAAGGATTTACCCATTTTGTCTTTTTTGTCTCGGGCACTCTGAGGTCTATATCCCCGTGGGTCACCCATGTTCCACCCAACTGCTCCCCACGAGTTACACTGTTCCCCATACTGGTTATCAGTGACACAGATGTACGTGGATCTATGGCTGCCCGTTTGGTACATGCTACATTGCCATGCTGGCATTGCACATAATACTAATTTGAATGTAGCCACGTGAGTACTGGAGGAATTAAACCAGAAAGTGGTCAATATGTAGCCATCCTTCGCTTTTTGTTGGGTGATGGCCATTTGTCCTCCTGTCTTTGGAAGATTCTGTGTATATGTGACCGTGTAGGTGTAGACAAAAAGTAGCAGAGCGATAACTGTTGCAACAGGCATCATGCAGATTCAGCGGTGGTTCCCTTGATATCTGGAGCTGGCATTCCCTCGAGTTTTACAGAAGTTGGGGTGGACAGCAGCACCTGGTAAGGTCCCTCGTATCGTGGTTCGAGGGTGCTTCTGATATGCTTCTTGACCACCACCCACTCTCCAGGTTTCAGAGTGTGGCTTCCTTCTAGGGAGTTAGGATCTGGAATGGAAGAGAAAACTTGTGCATGTATGTTAGACAATTGTTTACTCATAGCTATCACATATTTGGCAACAGATTCATAATGCATTTGCAACTGTTGCGGGAAATACTGTCCCATCCTTGGCCCTGTCCCAAATAGGATCTCGTATGGTGTCAGTTTGTGTGGAGGCCTTGGTGTGTGCCTAACTGAAAAGAGTGCTATAGGCAAGCACTGAACCCAATTGAGCCCTGTCTCCCTGGTCATCTATAACATTTTTGATTTCAACACCTCGTTTAATCTTTCAACTTTGCTGCTGCTTTGGGGCCTCTAGGGGGTGTGAAACGCCAGGTGCAACCCTACCTTTTCACAGACTTCTTGGGTTAATCTGGCAGTGAATTCTGGGCCCTGATCACTCTCATTGATCTCAGGTTGCTGTCTGATTTCGGACGGGGTAGGCTTCTGGCCACCCAGAGAACAAGTCTATCACTACCAGCACATATTGAAACCCTTGGCACATTGGCATCTGGATGTGGTCGATTTGTATCCTCTGAAAGGGCAATAAGGCCTTTGGGAAACATTTCCGGGGCGTGGACTCGGTTCTACCTGGATTACACTCTGCGCAGATGATGCACGCTTGAGTTTGTCTCACCAGGACGGGGGTGATCCCTGGGGCCATCCATATTTTATCAATTAGCTCTTTCATGATGGTTTTAGATTGGTGGATGGGTCCATGAGCTATTGTGGCTATTAGGGGATAGAGAGTTCTGGGTAGGCATACTCTCTTTCCCTGTGTTCAGAGTCCGGATTCTTCTTCGAGGGCTGACTCTTTCAACCAGGGTTCCTTTTCCCTGGGAGCGACCTGTTTCTGCATTTGTTTCAGTAGGTCCCATGTGAAGGGGCAGCTCTGGCTACAGGGTCAAGGCGCTTAGAGTAGTAGCCGATCGGTCTGTTGCGTCCACCATGAGTTTGGGTAAGAACTCCAGTAGCGTGGCCTTGACGTTCCATGACATACAGCCTGAAGGGAAGGCTGTAGTTAGGAATCCCAAGGGCTGGAGCGGTTGCATTTGCTATCTTCAACTTGTCAAAGGACTCATTAGCCTCCCTTGTTAACTGGAACGCAGAGGTTGCATTCCAGGGAATACAGTCATATAGGGGCTGCATCAGTACTGAGGCATCGGGGATCCAGGGTCGGCAGTAGGAAATGAGGCCTAAGAAAGTCTGCAATTGGTGTGTAGTGTCTGGTGTCCGTATGTTTGAAACCGCCTTTTTCCTGGAATCCGTAAAGTGTTTACTACCCTGGGCAATACAGTGTCCAAGATAGACTACCTTGGGTAAACACAATTGAAGTTTGGTTTGAGATACTTTGCAGCTCAATTCGGCCAGGAACTGTAGGAGAGAGATTGAGCAGGACAGACTTTCCTGAAAGCTTGAAGCACAAAGAAGGTCATCCACGTATTGTAGGAGTTCGACCTCCGGGTTGTCTTCCTGCCATGGTTGGAGCACAGAGGACATGGCTTTGCTAAAGCATGAGGGGCTATTCTGTGCTCCCTGAGGCATCACAGTCCAAGTGTATTGCTTGCCTGCATGTGTAAATGCGAAGAGATATTGACAATCTTCTTTTAGAGGAACATAGAAGAAAGCGTTAGCCAGATCAATCACAGTGAAGGTATTGGCAACCGGTGGAATTCCAGACAGCAGGGTGTGTGGATTAGGTACAACAGGGGTTTCTAATACAGTTGCTTCATTGACTGCTCTCAAGTCTTGTACCATCCTGTATGTCGGGGATTTACCTCTCTCTGGCTTTTTCCGTATCGGGTACAAGGGCGTGTTACACGGAGAGGTGGTCTCCACTAATGCTCCATTTTACAACAGGGCACGTACCTGCTGCGTAATGGCATCCTGCTGTTGCATTGACAGCGAGTATTGGGCCTTGTAAGGCAGCACGCTAGGGTCTTTTAGGAGCACCGAGATGGGAGGGACATTCAGGTGTCCTATGTCTTGGGGCCCCCTAGCCTAAAGGCATTCTGGGATATGTGGTAATAGGGTGTTCAGCACATCTTTGTTTGGTGGAGTTACAATGTCGTCACTGATTGTTCTGAGGGCCATTAGGAGGCAACTTTCTTAGGGGCACAGGGTTGTCCCGAGGAGTACTGTTCCATCTTGCTGAAATTGTATGTTGGCCCTTATTTTCTGGAGGAAATCCGCCCCCAGAAGATTAAAAGGGACAAGTCGGGCTAACAACGAACTGGGTCATGATGCCACTGGGTAAGCACAGCTGTGGTTAGGTGATGGAAAGGGATTTTGTGATCGGGTTGTGTTGCACAACCCCCTCTAACCCCGAACACAGTAGTTGAATGTTCGTGAGCCAGGATGGGAGGGCGGTGGTTTCACAGAGGACGCTGCGGGCTGCACAAGTGTCTACAAGAAATAACAATCTTTCTCCCGCTACATCGAGTGTCACTCGAGGGGCGGGACCAGCGGGAGGGGTGTGAACCGCCATGTAGGTGTTATCCCCTCCCGACAATGGCTTGCCGGTGTCCTATTGGTTGTCGGGTGGGGGCGGTGGCATGCTTAGTGTATCAATATACCGCAAGACAACAGCAACAAACAATTAATTACATTGGAACAACTATCATACACAACCCCCAAAGAAAGGGATACCCATTGGTCAGTACATCAAGGCCCATAAGATTTGTTCAGACGATGCTAGTTTTATCCAAGAAAGTAACAACTTATATTATAAGTTTAGAACCAGGGGTTACCCAAAAAGATCCTGCATAGGGCTTTTGCACGTGTTAGTTACAAAACCAACTATTCATACCTCTCAGGTCATCAGATGCATTGGTACATATGATGTGCAGAACCATCAAGTTTTCCAGATTTTAAATACAGTAAATATTGGCATGTTTTGAAGGCAGATAATGACCTGAGGGAGGTAAAAACTGAGCGTCCCAGTATTACTTACCGTAGAGGTAAAAACCTCTAAGATACTCTGGTTTATTGCTTCTATCGTTCTGAACCTAAGAGGGCAACCTTGCTAAAGTCCAGTACAGTGGGTACTGTTCCTTGTGGTAGATGCACTTTCTGTCCGTTTCTTAAAAAATGTAAAACCTTTGTAAATCCTGTGGATAACAAGGAGTATCGCATAAGACAATTTATCAACTGTCAAACTAAAAGGCATAGTGTACATAGCACAATGCCCATGTCAGAAGATCTATGTGGGCAAGACAATACAAGAATTTAGACGTCGCATATGTCAGCACATTGTGGCATCAACACCAAGGCTGACACCACAATATCTAGACATGTCAGGCAATTTCATGGAGAGAGATCCCAAATGTCTATCTTTTTTAGGGGGTCTTTAAGAAGACCCTCGGGGTCAGAAGGGGAGCCCTGGATGTACTCCTACTGCAGGAAGAAACTAAATGAATATATCGGCTTGATAGCCTCAGCCCAAATGGGCTCAATGAAGGATTAACTTTTTCATCTTTCTTATAGATCAGCAAGGGAGGAGTTCAATTATTATCATGATTTCAGCAATGATCAAATACATTGAAAAGTAAGTCCCCTTTTTTTGTGACAATATCCTGAGTAGGTAATCAAAAACTAACTCCATTCACAGAGGCTAATAAGGGAGGGTAATATAAATACAGTACAGACCAAAAGTTTGGACACACCTTCTCATGCAAAGAGTTTTCTTTATTTTCATGACTATGAAGGCATCAAAACTATGAATTAACACATGTGGAATTATATACATAACAAACAAGTGTGAAACAACTGAAAATATGTCATATTCTAGGTTCTTCCAAGTAGCCACCTTTTGCTTTGATTACTGCTTTGCACACTCTTGGCATTCTCTTGATGAGCTTCAAGAGGTAGTCTCTGAAATGGTCTTCCAACAGTCTTGAAGGAGTTCCCAGAGATGCTTAGCACTTGTTGGCCCTTTTGCCTTGATTCTGCGGTCCAGCTCACCCCAAACCATCTCGATTGGGTTCAAGTCCGGTGACTGTGGAGGCCAGGTCATCTGGCGCAGCACCCCATCACTCTCCTTCATGGTCAAATAGCCCTTACTTTCAAAGTTTTCCCAATTTTTCGGCTGACTGACTGACCTTCATTTCTTAAAGTAATGATGGCCACTCGTTTTTCTTTACTTAGCTGCTTTTTTCTTGCCATAATACAAATTCTAACAGTCTATTCAGTAGAACTATCAGCTGTGAATCCACCTGACTTCTCCTCAATGCCACTGATGGTCCCAACCCCCTTTATAAGGCAAGAAATCCCACTTATTAAACCTGACAGGGCACACCTGTGAAGTGAAAACCATTTCAGGGGACTACCTCTTGACGCTCATCAAGAGAATGCCAAGAGTGTGCAAAGCAGCAATCAAAGCAAAAGGTGGCTACTTTGAAGAACCTAGAATATTACATATTTTCAGTTGTTTCACACTTGTTTGTTATGTATATAATTCCACATCTGTTAATTCATAGTTTTGATGCCTTTAGTGTGAATCTACAATTTTCATAGTCATAAAAATAAAGAAAACTCTTTGAATGAGAAGGTGTGTCCAAACTTTTGGTCTGCACTGTATATTTTTTTCTCTTTTTCACTGACATCAATGTCCTATGCCTCTAGTTTAGGTGCAGTAGTCTATGTTGGTGAACATTGATATGAAGTTACCTGCCGGTAGCGCAGATCATGCGTACAGGCTGAGAGACACATCTACCTGTTTCTAAGTTGGTGCGCATGATCAGTTTGCGTATCAGTTTGGGTGAACATTCTTCATTAGCAGACATTAAGTGAGTACGCATCTGCTAGCTGCGCAGATCATGCGCACTAGCTAGTTAATATATTCATTTATTTCTAAGTTGGCATGCAGACCTGTACTGCACATCATGTGAATGCACATCATGTGACCTAAGTACCGCCTCTGTTTCGCTGTGATTTGTTCAGCGGTATGACAGAGGGGGTGGATACCTTTTGGTTGATAGGTCCGTGTGTGCGATCTGAATTCCCTCCTATAAGTGTGAATGGCTATTTCCCTTGTCATTCAGGAAACTGGGGTGTTATATACCCAGTCATTGGCTAAGGTCCTCACTTCTGCCCATGAAGATGCCAGGTCACTGGTGAAACATGTCGGGGGGCAGTTTCAGTTTTTAAGTGTTTGTTTGTCCATGCCGATACAGGCAGTCAGCTAGGTAGAATTCAGTATTCAGAGACAGCGAATCTGCAGTAGGATTACAGTATTAGCCAGGGCACCAATTTAAGTTAGAATCAGCCAGTTAGTCTATTCAGCAGTTACACATAGAAGTGTGAGCAGTGTGATTGAATTCGAGTGATTGCAGGTCCGAGAGCTATTGATATAGTGTCAGACAAGTCTGCACTGCTGTAAAACATATGTATATTAGTGAAGCAACTGATTCATGACTTCAAAATTGGTAGCCCTCAGTACAGAGTCAGCCAAGTTCTATTACGTATCTATGGCATCAAAAAGTCAGTGTATAAACTAACCTCTTTTCACGAGTCTGTTAGAGACACTGTCTATGAATCAGTTGGTGGACAGTGAATGAACTGGCTCAAAGGCAATACTGTATAGATTGCTGAGGAGCGAGAGGAGATTGTGCACATCTCCACCACCCTCATAGCAGATAATTCAAGAGCACAATGGAATAGCAAACAAGGTTTTTAACTGAATTGTTGGCTCACAGCCATTTGATTCATACTAATAAAAGTGACGTTTTAAATTCTCTTTAAACCTGGGTCAAGTTAGATAAGAGACTTTTTGGCTTTAATTAAGGAGTTGGAGGGGAGACACCCAGCTGGATGTTTGCTGCCTTCATGGAGGAGTTGGATAAGCAGCTGACATGGGAACCAGTCCGACACACGTGGAGGTGTCAATAGGTCCTGGCCTTTTTGCTGTGGTGCTGTCTCGCCATGAAAAACATTGACAACACCCATTACAACATTGAACTGCCCGTAACAGATGCTCCAGGTGTCCATTGGGGCATGCACCTTGTCACACAAGGAGAGGCCCATGTTTTCTGCTATGTAACACTACAAGGCAAGTATAGCTTTTTGGGAGATATAATTCTGGCTAGGTATCTTCTAGCAAGGCTGAGCACATGCTATCAGCTCCCTTAAAGCAGCAGAATCCACTAAGTGGTATGGCAGAGAAGTACCACCAGCAACTGGGCCAGGTGGAAGTTAAGCTTGCACACCAGTAGTGCTGGGTGCATAAAGCTATTTCTTGGCCACACATTCTGTTATTAATGGTTTATGACAGAATTGAGCAAGAGTAGTCTGAGCGGGAGATGCAGTAAATGATGACAATAACAAGGACACTGTACTGCAGGTGGATGCGACCTAGTTTGTCACAAAAGAGACCGAGTGAAGGAGGACACTTCATGTACTAGCCGGCGGCCACTTCTATTTTTCCACTGGATCAGGTGATGCCAGTGCAATGGAGCCGTGGTGCCTTATTTTAATACTGCAGATTTTGCACACAGCAAGCAGCCAAGATTGGCTTAGGTCTGGCATGTTTTGAGCCTGTGGCTCTGGTGTTACTTCCTCCTCAGCATATAATCATTGTCATAGTCCTCACCCTAGCTGCCAATTTTAACAAACTGTGTCATGTCATTATAGGCTCCTTGGCCCCCCGTCATGATTCTCTGCTCTGTATTTGCCCCAAGTGCCACCTCTGTATTTGCCCCAAGTGCCACTGTCACTACCACTGTCCCTACCGCTGCCACCATGGCTACAAGTGCCACTACTACCAACACCAAAACAGCTATGCATATGATCCCCTGCCTCACCCTGAACCTAATGGCAGTCCAAAGACTATTCTCGAATAGCTCATCAACAGGGAGATTTTTTTGTTAACTATCTTTCCTAGCGCATGTTTGCCTCTTCTAAGTTAAAAAGAAGGCACGACTAGGAGGTGGAGTGAAGACAGAGAAGATGCAACTTCTCTGGGGTTGCAAGGAGGAGGTGGAACAGGAGGAATTTCATGACACTTGGCACATTGTCCGAATCAGAGGTGACCTCCACATGATCCTGCAGTAACTGAGAGGAGGAGTGATCCATCTAGTTCACAATTTCACCCTCTTTTTCCTCAATAATAATGTTGAGTCTTTTGGACATTGAAGAAAACTGTGGCCTACTGCTACTACTACTGGCTGGATGGTTGGTGCTGCTACTACCCACATTCTGACTTTGGAAGGACAAGTACTGGGTCTTTCTTTTTGCACTCTTCCATTTGTCAGACATTTTATTATGATGCCTATAAATGAAAAGCCACAGTTTTAGTACACACAGATTATTGAACGGCACTAGCAAAATAGCTATTTTTTTTCTGTAATTTAAAGATTATTAATTCAAATATCTTGAGTCCTTGTTATTCCACAAACACACTGCACACTGGTGTTGACAATTTAAAATGGTAATCATGCAATTTTTGCAATGAAACGTGTTTGAACTACATGCTCTGATGCTATAATGCTGGTCCTTCATAAAAACATGGGTGTAACAATGCAATTTTTTAAATTGATACAAGATGCCTTTTGAACTAGATACTGTGATGCATTTGCCTTCAGTAACATGGTTATCATTTGTGTTACTGATGTGAAATGCCTTTGCTACTGCTGCATCCTTTCCACCCCTTACCCTTATCTTGCAGCAATGCACAATGTGTTCGGTAACAAGGCTATGATAATGGTGTTATAATTGTGATAAAATAACTGAACACTTTTTTCAAAGAATTACACATTCACTAAAACTTGTCGGTGACAATTACATTTTTTGAAGTGATGTAAGACATCTTTTGAACTAGATGCTATGATGCAGTTGCCTTCCATAACAGTTAAAATTTGTGTTGCTGATGTGAAATGCATATGCTGCTGTATTTTATCCACATCTTATCTTTAAGCAATGTACAACCTACTCTGTAACACATGGCTGTAATGCACTGTGATGCCCAATTATAAATGGTAAATAGAAACTGGTTACTAGAAATAAAGAGCAATTCCTCAGTGCTTGCAAGAATATCATTTGTATGGAAGTGTAGAAAGAAACCTAAAAAAGCCTGTTTTTGCATGATTCTATAATGCAGAACTAGAAACAGGAAGCCGAGCTGACAGTAGCTCGCCAACAAACACATCTGATAATGGCCAGTTCTAAGTCCCTTACTCTTTTTCTCTGAGTAAACCCCTTAAAGGGAACCTGTCACCTCCAAAAACCATCCCAATCCGCCAGCAGTACCTGAAAGTAGCCAGTAGCGTGTTTCCGACGATTGTTTTCTTCCTGAAGGCAGATTAAGCAAAAGCTCAGAAAACTTTCTTTTATCCCCTGCCCGCGTGATTTTCTAATCATACTTAAAGTCAAGGAGGCAGCGGCCTCCTTGCTTCAGTCAAGGTAACCACGCCCCCTTCCCACCTCTTTCACCTGTGACTGACAGCCGGCTGTTGGGCAAAGGCAGCCGAACTCTCGTGCATAAGCACTGTCAGTCACAACGAAGAGGCAGGGAAGGGGACGCGGTTACCTTGACTTGAACAAGGAGGCCACTGCTCCCTTGACTTCAAGCATGACTAGAAAATCACACGGGTAGGGGATAAAAGAACGTTTTCTGAGCTTTTGCTTCATCTGCCTTGAGGAAGAAATAGATCGTCGGAAACACGCTGCTGGCTACTCTCAGGTACTGCTGGCAGCTTGGGATGGTTATTGGAGGTGACAGGTTTCCTTTAAAATGGCTTTCTTGGCTTTTCATATTGATGACCTATCCTCAGGATAGGTCATCACTATCAGATCGGCGGAGGTCCAACACTCAGCTGTAAGAAAAGAGGGCATGTGCCATGCGCGCATGCCATCTACTGTCTCTCTTCCTGCTCGCTGCTGCTATGAAGACAGCGAGCAGGAAGAGAGATAGGAGACAGTACTTGAACATGGTGTGTGCCTTATCTTCATACAGCTGATCAACGGGGGTCCAACACCCAGCACCACCATCAATCAGCTGTATGCTGTAGCTGTATCTATCCTGAGGATAGATTATCAATATAAAAAACCTGAAAAAAACCTTTAATATACCCCAAATTCCCAAATATTTCTCGGATTCTCACTGTAATTTTCACTGTCCCTATCACCTATTATCTTCCTATAATTTTCTTTTACTGCCCCTAGCTCAATATATCAGTGAGTTACATCTGCCGCATACACTTTAGGCAGACAGAGCCACAGCACATCATCCATCCATGTTGCAACTACAATGAAGAATGGTGTTCCACTCACTCACCCCATTTTCTTCAAGTGTCATGTGACCATCCTTCTTCTTCCTCACTCATGGGTTTACCCGCCATTACCATTTTAAGTAAATCAGTTCGCTTATTCTTAATCTGAACCCCAGTAGCAGGAAATCACATGGCATGAAAGAGGAAATCTAACCTCTATTGACATGTGTTTTAGCAACTACTTGCATTCCCCATATAATAAGAATTCTGTATCATCTATTCTTATGCCTCTACAATGTGGTATTCCTTTATTATTCCTGCTAGAACAGGGATGCACAACCTGCAGCCCGGGGGCCACACATGGCCCGTGATACCATTCTGTGCGGTCCCCAAACATCTAGTGACAGACATGAATGTCTAGGTCTTGTAGCTGCTCACATGTATTTTTCATGTATTCTACCATTAGATGGGAGCCCTGGAAGTGTAACCAGACATTTATGGTATATGCTATATGTTCAATATGCCATAAATACAGTATTTCAGTAGGTATTACCCCATTTAAGTTTTATTTTCGGCCCTTGTCGTTGGTTGAGTTTGACAATGTGGCCCCTAAGCCGAAAATGTTGTGCACCTCTGTGCTAGAAGTTATGAATGAATTACCAGCAGTATGCAATGAAGATCCAGATGGGTGTTACCAGGGAGCGAGTGCTGTCAGTGTCAGACTGAGCTGGGACACACCTCCAACTGGTAACACCCACCAGGACCTTACGTGCAGACTAGGGCTGCACGATATATCGCAAAAATAATCGAATCGCGATAATCGGCAAATGCGATATGGCGATTCGGCCGAATGCGAAAATGCTGTGATTATATATTAAGGGGACCCTATTGATAAAATGTCGTCTGTCCTATTGATAAAATGGCCAGCCTCTGTACTTACTTTCACGATGAATGCACTGCAGCGAGCGGGAGCGAGCGAGGCGGCCGGCCGGCGCGTGACTGACGTCACTTAGTTACGGTCCTGCTTCCTGAATTAAGTGGGAGGAGCGTGACAGTGACATCCGTCACGCGCCGGCCGGCTCGCTCGCTGCCGCTCTCTGCAGTGCATTCATAGTGAAAGTACAGAGGCTGGCCATTTTATGAATAGGAGAGTTATGTGCGCAGTTTAGGACACATGAGGGGACACATAGGGCCATGAGGGGGACCAGCATAAGATGCTATATGTGTGTCTTATGCTGGCCCCCCTCGTGGCCCCATGTGTCATAGCACACATCCCCTATAACAGTGCTATCCACAGGTCCCCCATAACAGTGTCCTCCACAGATCCCCCATAACAATGTCCTCTACAGATCCCCCAAAACAGTGTCCTCCACAGATCCCCCACATAACAGCGTCATCCACAGATCCCCCACATAACAGCGTCATCCACAGATCCACCCCATAACAGCGTCATCCACAGGTCCACCCCATAACAGTGTCCTCCGCAGATCCCCCATAACAGTGTCCTCCACAGATCCCCATAATAGTGTCCTCCACAGATCCCCCACATAACAGTGTCATCCACAGATCCCCCACATAACAGCGTCATCCACAGATCCCCCCCATAACAGCGTCATCCACAGGTCCCCCATAAGTGTTCTCCGCAGATCCCCCATAACAGTGTCCTCCACAGATCCCCCATAACAGTGTCCTCCACAGATCCCCCATAACAGCGTCCTCCACAGATCCCCCATAACAGCGTCCTCCACAGATCCCCCATAACAGCGTCCTCCACAGATCCCCCACATAACAGCGTCATCCACAGATCCCCCACATAACAACGCCATCCACAGATCCCCCACATAACAGCGCCATCCACAGATCCCCCACATAACAGCGCCATCCACAGATCCCCCACATAACAGCACCATCCACAGATCCCCCATAACAGTGTCATCCACAGATCCCCCATAAGAGCGTCCTCCACAGATCCCCCACATAACAATGTCATACCCAGCCGCGTCAGCGGCTCATATGGGAAAATCCAAGCAAATAGACCTCTAGTACAATTCCCTTAAAATATCGCATCGCATATCGTTATCGCAATTTTTAGGGCCCTAATCGCAATCACACAAAATTCCCATATCGTGCAGCCCTAGTGCTAGTAATTTATTCATAACTTCCAGAAAGAATGATAAAGGAACAGCACATCATAGAGTCATAAGATTAGATACCCCAGAACAATCCTTTTTACAAGAGGGATGCAAGGGTTGGGCTTGTTGGATTTCACCCTGACTGATCCTTTCTCCCACAGGAGATAAGCCACTGCCAGTCATGTGAAGTATACATACAGTACAGACCAAAAGTTTGGACACACCTTCTCATTCAAAGAGTTTTCTTTATTTTCATGACTATGAAGGCATACAAACTATGAATTAACACATGTGGAATTATATACATAACAAACAAGTGTGAAACAACTGAAAATATGTCATATTCTAGGTTCTTCAAAGTAGCCACCTTTTGCTTTGATTACTGCTTTGCACACTCTTGGCATTCTCTTGATGAGCTTCAAGAGGTAGTCCCTGAAATGGTCTTCCAACAGTCTTGAAGGAGTTCCCAGAGATGCTTAGCACTTGTTGGCCCTTTTGCCTTCACTCTGCGGTCCAGCTCACCCCAAACCATCTCAATTGGGTTCAGGTCTGGTGACTGTGGAGGCCAGGTCATCTGGCGCAGCACCCCATCACTCTCCTTCATGGTCAAATAGCCCTTACTTTCAAAGTTTTCCCAATTTTTCGGCTGACTGACTGACCTCCATTTCTTAAAGTAGTGATGATGGCTACTCGTTTTTCTTTACTTAGCTGCTTTTTTTCTTGCCATAATACAAGTTCTAACAGTCTATTCAGTAGGACTATCAGCTGTGTATCCACCTGACTTCTCCTCAACGCAACTGATGGTCCCAACCCCATTTATAAGGCAAGACATCCCACTTATTAAACCTGACAGGGCACACCTGTGAAGTGAAAACCATTTCAGGGGACTACCTCTTGAAGCTAAATCAAGAGAATGCCAAGAGTGTGCAAAGCAGTAATCAAAGCAAAAGGTGGCTACTTTGAAGAACCTAGAATATGACATATTTTCAGTTGTTTCACACTTGTTTGTTATGTATATAATTCCACATGTGTTAATTCATAGTTTTGATGCCTTTAGTGTGAATCTACAATTTTCATAGTCATGAAAATAAAGAAAACTCTTTGAATGAGAAGGTGTGTCCAAACTTTTGGTCTGTACTGTACATGGTAGAGAAACAACTGTCAAATGACACAGGCAAGAGCAGAGAAAGAGAAAACCATATGCAAAGTGTGAAGTATTGTGAAGCCAACAACCATTTCTCTGCAATTTCGATGCATCATTTTTAAGCCAAAAAATAAATAGAAGTATATATTTTTCCTTTGTATTGCCCTCTGTCCTGGCTTTGGTTAAAAATAAATAAATACATCAAATGCTACAAATAGCTGCCCTCTGTGAACCTAGCCTAAGGGTAGCAAGGGGACTGAGATTTTCTTCTTCTACAATGTTTCACCATAAATAATTAGCTACAGTTTTAGAATGGCCTCTAATGTACGTGATATACTTTGTTCATAAATAAGTAGATAAATCCTACCTACAAGGGGAAGATGAACTGGTCTTGCTTGCACTTTCATTCATTGTGGCTCATTTACGCTGCCAGAGTGGATAAAGATCCATGATTTCCTTTTCTTACTTTTGAATGTTGCTACTTTATGTCATCAGTGAAAAGTGAGATAAATCTATCAATTTGCAACATTTACAGGCATTTTTGCTAGTGCTGTTTAATTCATGCTACTTTGGGCTAAACGGACTACACTGAAGTAAATGGCGAAGCAAGCAGCACTGTTACCTTCACGTTATGTATAAATATGAGTAGCTCGTAAAGTGTTTTTAGTTCAGTGTGCACTGTGGCAGGTTTGGTCTCTATGAGTATCTTTAAATTCTTTCTGTATGTTTTTGTCGACTTTTTGCTGTTTTTCAAAAGGGCAGAAAAGTTCAATTGAGGTAAGAAAAATGCACAGTGAATATACCCTGATTAGAAGATCAGAATGTGAAGGCAAGATATTTGAAGGATGAATTATTTTGCTCACTGTACTTTTCATTTTTAAAGACTTTTATGTTATTTGAAAGGTACAATTTACTCAGAAAGTGTCTATCCAGAATCATTAGTGCTGCCTAAAGATAAGGCATGTAATGCTTGATGTCACACAATGCAATGAAATAAGAGCTATCCACACCTGGTTCATCCTACTGTAAAAGAAAAATGAGGTTACAAAATGAGAAGCTATGTACCAGCTGCTTAACTCAATTCTTTCAAGCTTAGATGTGCAGCAATTGGAACATTAAGAAGAGAAGTGTGAGGGATACTTGCTCAGTATGTGAAATTCAGTTATTTTTATAGCCCTATTAGTAGATTCCCAGTGTTCCAATCCATTAGTGGTCTGAAACCTTTGCAAATGCTGAAAGAGCCATACAAAAGTCAGTGATATTTCACTAATAGAGAATGTTGTTACCGTTTCTATTTTGAATCTAGCCAGAGCTCATAGCTCTCAAAAATGTATAATATACTGTAGCACAACTCTCTGCTTGTCACTATGGACAAAGCCAGAAATCGTTGCTAAGGATGGAAGAGGAAGGGGATTCCAAGTCCATTCAT
This sequence comes from Bufo bufo, assembly GCF_905171765.1. Taxonomy (NCBI): domain Eukaryota; kingdom Metazoa; phylum Chordata; class Amphibia; order Anura; family Bufonidae; genus Bufo; species Bufo bufo. The sequence continues at coordinate 543,990,454 of NC_053389.1, forward strand.
GTTTTATAAAAGGAGGTCAGACATGTAAATCTGTCAGTCAACTCTGACTGTACAATCAGTTAGTCATCACTATCTTACAACATGGGACAAGACAGAGGAATCACTTATTTCACTGCTGCTGCGATGGTGGCCTGTGTCCACCACCATCTGCCTCTCGGCCAATGGCTGGCTACCCTAGGGCATTTAAGGCATGATCTGGGGGATGGGGTGCCTGGGCAATAGGTTCTACTACTCTTGTTTGTCTACCCATGTACTGACTTTTGACCAATCTCTGTATTTAACCCATTGCTGTCTTACCTCTGCCTGATCTTCATACTTACCCTGAGCTTCCTGCCCTGACACTAGGACTGACTTTGGATTGCACAAACTCCATGTGTTCCTACTTTAGCTTTTCTCTGACCATGGTTTTGCCTGAACCCTTGCTGTTTTGACCCGTGGGTCAGCAGTCTGCTGAACAGAGACTACTCCAAGAATAACGGCCTGGTGGTCCCCTACAGTGGAATTCAGATCCCTATATAGAGGTTAAAGGGTTAAGACGGGGGGGGGGGGTGCACTTAGATAATCACCTTAGGGCTCTTTCACACTTGCGTTCTTGTCTTCCGGCATAGAGTTCCGTCGTCGGGGCTCTATGCCGGAAGAATCCTGATCAGGATTATCCTAATGCATTCTGAATGGAGAGAAATCCGTTCAGGATGCATCAGGATGTCTTCAGTTCCGGAACGGAACGTTTTTTGGCCGGAGAAAATACCGCAGCATGCTGCGCTTTTTGCTCCGGCCAAAAATCCGGAACACTTGCCGCAAGGCCGGATCCGGAATTAATGCCTATTGAAAGGCATTGATCCGGATCCGGCCTTAAGCTATACGTCGTTTCGGCGCATTGCTGGAGCCGACATTTAGCTTTTTCTGAATGGTTACCATGGCTGCCGGGACGCTAAAGTCCTGGCAGCCATGGTAAAGTGTAGTGGGGAGCGGGGAGCAGTGTACTTACCGTCCGTGCGGCTCCCCGGGCGCTCCAGAGTGACGTCAGGGCGCCCCAAGCGCATGGATCATGTGATCACATGGATCACGTCATCCATGCGCATGGGGCGCTCTGACGTCATTCTGGAGCGCCCCGGGAGCCGCACGGACTGTAAGTATACCGCTCCCCCGCTCCCCACTACTACTATGGCAACCAGGACTTTAATAGCGTCCTGGGTGCCATAGTAACACTGAACGCATTTGGAAGACGGTTCCGTCTTCAAATGCTTTCAGTACACTTGCGTTTTTCCGGATCCGGCGTGTAATTCCGGCAAGTGGAGTACACGCCGGATCCGGACAACGCAAGTGTGAAAGAGGCCTTAGTAGTAGCCTCAAATCAATTCTGTTCACTAGACACAGTGGATCCATATCTGCTTTGTGACAACCGCAGTGTAAATTACTTTGGAAAATTTGCCAATAGTTGCTTATCCTTACAGGGTTATCCATATCTGTATACCTATGAGGCTATTAAAAGTTACAGATATATTTGTCAGGTAAAGGTAGACATACATTAGAAATATTGGATTGTTAAAGACTAATATAGGCCATTGTCTGATGACCACTGGTATCTTTTTGTGACCAATGCTGATATCTGTCGAAATGGTCATCTCCCATTTTGTATTTTTAAGTCTTTGGGTGCTGTAGTTGAAATGACAACAGATCTACATCCCATCAGTGGAAGTCCAGACAAGGCCATAGCTTGTTTTGTCTACATTGTTACTTTAACTTTTGCCTATGGCTTATGGCTTTGTTAAACCTTTCAATTATATAGCCCTGAACAAAGTCAGAACTGTATAATGGGAAACTATTTTATACAGTATAACGTATAAAAGGAAACCCACAATGAAACAAGAATCATGTTTCAACCAACTTACAATGACAAGGTGAGAGGTTTGAGGGATGTGTCAGCATGTTCCCTTTCATATGGGACTAGGTGATGATGGCATATACTTATTATTTTGTACAGCAGTGTGTTGTCTAAAGAGATTTGTTTCAATAGTATATTTAAATATTCAAGAATCTGAGTTTTTAGTTACATAACAAAGAGAATTTCAGAGAATGTGTAGATTAGTGAAACAGGCGTATAGAACAAGAGGTGAGAAGACAGAAAAGAAAGAAGATGATTGACAACTCTGAGTAATACAATATTTCCATGGTAGGGCTAATGAGGACAATATGCTAATATTCAAGCAGTGACTGATATCACAGCTGATAGATGATGGTGAAATAAACATGGCAAAACTGTAGAGATGACAAGATGAAAGAAATCTGTGGTAAAGAACACTGAAGGAGGTCACAAAAATGTTACTGAAGACCATAGAATTCCATGTATTCAAAATAATTTTAAGGGCTATGTACACCTTTGGGGTCATTTTGTATGACTGCATTTTACTTATTTTTGGCTAAAAATAATTTTTCAATTGGTCTTTGTTAAAAATGTTCAGCCATTTCTGAGACACAAGGGTCAAAAAATGATTCTGTTTGCACGCTGTCACAGTCTATTTTATTTGAATCCCATCATCTGATGGCTCCTGTGTAGCTAGTATCTCTGATATAATGACCTCAAATAATTTTTTAAGCCTTATTCTTATCAGTTGGTAAGAAATGGACTATACTGAGTGTTTAGGGGTCAGGAGATCAGTGGTAAGAGGTACACATGCGCCTTCAGATGGCAGGATTCAAACAGCTTGCAATAAGACTGTTTTTTTAACCCTTGTATCTCATAACAGCTAAACATTTTTAATAAAGACCAATCCAAAAAATCTTTTTTAGCCCAAAATGAGTAGAATATAATGATAAAAAAAAATCCCCCGAGGTTGTCTATAGCCTTTAAGTAACAACATACCTATATGAGGTAGAATAAGTAATACAGTACATTCATAATAGTTCTGATTTTGCCAGCATGTAAATCTGTGACAACACTAAAGAGTATTTTTTCAGAGGATTCTTAAAACGTAAAACCAGATCTTAGAGAGTCAAGTGGGCAATAATTAGAAGCATAGGTTATCATCTCCTGCAAATATGCAGTTGGAGGAGTCTGTGTTAGAGAGGGATGAGATACTGTATACAGTAATGTGGGGGGGGGGGGGACTCTGATAGACACTTGGTAGCTGTGCAGGAAGCAGGGACACAGACAGGATAAAGTCTGATTTGTGTTTTTATTTCACACATATATTTAAACATAAGCATAGCCTTACCAAATGGGATTAAACCAGGGAGGCTGAAACTGTGGCCCTCAGCTGTTGTAAAACTAAAAGTCCAATCATTCACTGCTGTAGGCTGATAGCTGTAGGCTGTCTGGGCATGCTGGGAGTTATAGTTTTGCAACAGCTGGAGGGCCACAGGTTGGGCATCCCTGGCTTAAACAAACAAACCCTGCTCAGCTGAGCAAGTAAAGTACCTAATACAACAAGACAGTCCCTGACTATACATGGGTCCAACTACCCGGCCCACAGGTACAAATGGAAAGTATTGGGTGGCACATGCAATACCTTCTGTAGTTCAGCAGTCAGCTTCTCCAGGTATGGACACACTGCTCAGCTCTATACTGAGCTTTATATTAGGCCCTAACAACCCATATGACCCGCAGCTGTGGGTTATGGAAGGCCAGGACCGAAGCCCATGTGGAGTGAGCATCCCACTGCCAACCTCACTCACTACAGTATAAGCAGGTCCCAGTACTTATTTTACAATCTGTCTATGTTAGCTATGGCTAACATAGACAAAACAGGCTATCAACCCTGCTTATCCTGTGTCTGGGTTAACCTTTCGGTTCCCAGAGACACACCCAAGGCTTACCACACACAGTTTACCTGTTTCAATGGCAGATATAGGTTCTCCCAAATGATACCCTTGTCACATACCCTTCCCCTCAGTTCAGACCCATCAGGGCGAACTCCTGACATCAAACAATGGGTCCGGGATAAGGCATCTGCGTTGCCTTGCAGTCTCCCGGTTCGGTGCTCCACTGAGAAGCTAAAATTGTGCAGGGACAAGAACCACCTCATGACTCTGGCATTCCTCTCCTTGGATCTACTCATTAAAGTCAGGGGTGAGTGGTCAGTTATTAGACGGAAGTGTCGCCCCAGAAAGTAGTACCTAAGCGCCTCTAAGGCCTACTTTATCACCAGACATTCCTTCTCTACGATACTAGATTTTTTGGGGGGCAGGTGTGATTTTCCTGCTCATGTAGTTAACAGGGTGCTACTCTCTGTTCACCTCCTGAGACAGGACAGCTCCCAGCCCTACGTCTGACGCATCTGTCTGCACAATAAATTCTCTCTTGAAGCTTGGTGTAATGAGGATGGGGATGGGGAATCCGCACAACGCCACTTTCTGCTTGCGCATTCCACCGCACCATGATGGACCCTTTTTCTTTCAAAAGGTCAGTCAGGGGAGCGGATACTGTGGCAAAGTTGGGTATAAACCACCTTCAGCACTTTGTCCATTAAACGTTGCGGGGCCCCGTGAAGCCCGAATGGTAACACGACATAGTGAAAAAGACCCTCAGGGGTGATGAAGGCTGTCTACTCTTTAGCGCGGTCTGTCAGGGGTACTTGCCAGTATCGCTTGGTGAGATCCAGTGTAGTGAAATACTGGGCTCCTCCCAGTCTCTCAATAAGCTTGTCTACACGCGGCATGGGATAGGCGTCAAATCGCAACGTTCCATCTGGTTTGGGGATCAGAACAATGGGACTGGCCAATTCACTTTTGGACTCCTCTATGACCCCCCAACTCCCAATTACAGCATTTTCCGTACCTCCTCTGCAATGGCCTGTCAACAAGCCTCAGGGACTCAATATGGTCTTAACCATAGTTAGCCAGAGACCTAAGCATAGTGGCCTAACTATGGTAAGCTATTTAGCTCAAGATGCGCTAAAAATAGATATTGTTGCCACACACAATAGTCCTTAAAAGGACTTTTAGGTCTCTGAAAAGCTTTGGTGGTGAAAATATTCTTAAATCACTCCCTACACTGTCTGTCCCTTCTTTAGCACAGCTCTCCCTGACTAAGAATGAGCCGAACATGCGTCATCGGGTGCTATATAGCACCCGATGACGTGTTCCGGCCGGCCAATCACTGTAATGCCAGCAGCCAACATGGCTACGGCATTACAGTGAGGGCAGTACTTACCTGCATGTTTATTGGCTGCGTAGCAGGCAAACAAAACGTGCGGGCAGAGACTCGAGCATTGCGCTCGAGCACATGTAGTATTCGGACGAATACCACCATGTGCCGAGCATCGAGATGCTCAAGCCGAATTGGTGTTCGGCCGAGCTTGCTTGATCATCACTACTCCTTAGCTATGAACTTCTCTGATGTGTGCTGCAGTGGGATGCAGACTTAACCCGGGCAGACTTAACCAATGGACCTACCAAGTTCATGGCAATCCTTTCAAATGGGACCTCAATGATGGACAGCAGTACCAGCGGATTCCGTAAATGTACCATTGGAGCATGCAATTGCAATCCGGGACACGACTCACAATATCGTTTAGCCTCACTGTATACCCCTGGCCAATAAAACCACCGCAGGATGCGGTCCAGAGTTTTTGTGGCGCATAGGTGCCCTCCGAGCACATGTTTATGGGCTAACACCGGTACTGTTTGGCGATAAGGCTCCCTGGTCTCACCCCGCAGCCTGTCAACCTGGTATAACAGTTCTTGGTTGACCATGAAGTGGGGAAATATCTGATCAGCGCCGGCGCGCTGTGGCACCCCATTAATCATCACCACATTTTCCCTAGCCCGGACCAGAGTGGGGCCCTGGAACTGTGCGGTGCCAAAGTTGTCATGGGATACCTCCAAATCCATCAACTGATACCTAGTCACTAACTCCTCAGTCTCACCAGCCATTACGTCTAGGGTAAATACGGAGCTGACAGTTTCTCCACTGGTTACCCCTACAGCAGGAACTCCAGAGTCCGGGTCATTGGGCTCCTGGTCTAGGTCTTGACCCTTCTGTGTGGGTTGTACTCTTGGGGGTCGGCTCCCTGACCTTTGATTTCCCTGCCACAGAGTCCAGAACATGGAAAAGTCCCGTCCCAAAATGAGCTCATGGGGCAAGTTCATGACTACCCCTACCTCATGTAGTCTCTCTCCACAGGGGGTCTGGATGGCAACAACAGTGGTAGGATAGTCTTTTTAAGTCCCCGTGAATACACAGGACCCCTATTATGCAGCCTTTGACAGTCCTGGGGTCGATGTGGGACCCATTAACTAGGGTCACCCGACTTCCAGAGTCCAACAGGGCCACCACCTGTTGCCCTGCCACGGTCACCCGGCAGAGGTGGCGCTTATCAGAGTCTGGGGTGGCAACCGTGTAAACAGGGGCCGCATAAAGGGTCACCCTCCAGACAGAGCTGCAGTCCATGGGCTCAGGGTTGTTGGGACAATTGGCTACAATATGGCCGGGTTCATGGCAGGACCAACAGGTGGGAGCCCCCCTCTCCTCCCCTTGGGTATCAGCCTGATATAGGGAGTTGCACCAGCCGGGAACTTGCGGGAACCATGGGCCTGTGGGCCTTGGGTTTGGCCGGGGATTGAGGGGCTTTCTTCCCGAGAGCATGAGTACCTCTCCACCATCCTCACCAGAGCATTGGCGTCAGCTGTGTCCTCATGTCCTACCCACTTCTGTATCTCACCCAGCAAGGCCCTCAGAAAGCGGTCTAGAAAAATATTCTCCACCATCTGGGCCTGGGTTGGGGTCTCCGGATGAAGCCACTTGCGGACCAGGTGGACAAGGTGGTGCATCTGGGCCCTTAGGGGTAAAGCTTTTTGGTACCTCCAGCTATGGACTCTTTGGGCATGTAGGTGTAGGTCCACTCACGAGCAGACCAGAATCTCTGCTTTTACCGCAGGATAGTACCAGGCTTCCTGCTCGCTTAGGTCGAAATAGGCCTGCTGGAGCTCTGCGACGAGCAAGGGTGCCAACACCTCTACACAATATTGCTGTGGCAGCCTTTCACCGGTGGCCACTCTTTTGAACCCCGTAAGGAAGGCCTCTACATTGTCCTCTGACATCATCTTTGTCATGGCTTTCCGGACTTCACTCCTGGCATCGCTGGAACAGCCCTTTGTTGTGCAGCCACCAGTGCTGCCATCTACTGTGCCATCAGTCAGTTAGTTTCTTGCTGCTGCAAGTTGGACTGAACCAGCTGCTTTATTATCTCATCCATTGCTGTGGCTTGTTGCTTCAGCAGGACATGCAACCAGTATATGCTTCACTGCAGCAGTGCCGCATCATCCACCATATGTGGGGGGGGGGGTCGCTCTGGTAGACACTTGGTAGCTGTGCCGAAAGCAGGGACACAGACAGGATAAAGTCTGATTTAAGTGTTTTTATTTCACGCTTATATATTTAAACCCTACAGGACCCTGCCATTTTTCACCTTAAAGGGTTTCTGTCACCTGAAAAATGGGTATTAAGATGGCTGACATTAGCAATGTGCTAATGTCAGCTGAACATGACTATATAAGTGCCGTTATTGAGAAAAACAAACTTTTATAATATGCTAATTAGCCTCTAGGAGAGGGGGGGCGTAGCCCCTGCTCCTAGAGGCTCAGTTTTCCCACCTCTGGCCACGCCCTGCTACACTAGATTGACAGGGGCAGGCATCGTTGGTCTCCTACCTGCGGCCCTGTCTGCAGTGTAAATCTGGCGCCGTTCAGTATTCAGCGAGGTGCAGTGAGTGAAGGGTGCTCGCTGGCTGCCAGATTCCTCATTGCACCTGCGCCGTTTAGTATTGAGATTTACACTGCAGACAGGACCTTTATGTGATGATAAATTTAAAACGCTTTTACTTATCCAAGCCATTCTGAGAGTCTTTTCTCGTCACATATTCCACTGCATGACAGTGTTAAATTTGAGTTAAAATATTTCATTTTTATTTATAAAAAAATACCAAATTTACCAAAATTGGGAAAAATTAGCAATTTTCCAAATTTCTATTTCTCTGCCTTTAAAGCAGATAGTTATACCTCCTAAAATAATGATTACTTTACATTTTCCATATGTCTACTTTATGTTGGATCATTTTGTGAAAGACATTTTCTTGTTTTGGGACGTTAGAAGGCTTAGAAGTTTGGAAGCAAATCTTGAAATTTTTGAAAATTTCCAAGACCCAGGTCTGAAGTCACTTTGTGAGCTTTACATAATAGAAACCACCTATAAATGGCCCCATTTTAGAAACTACACCCCTCAAGGTATTAAAAACTGATTTAATAAACTTTGTTAGCCCTCTAGGTGTTCCACAAGAATTAAAGGAAAATGTAGATGAAATTTTTTGGCAGATTTTCTATTTTTATTCATTTTTTCCAGTAACAAATCAAAGGTTAACAGCCAAACAAAATGTAATATTTATTGCCCTGATTCTGTAGTTTACAGAAACACCCCATATGTGGTCGTAAGCTGCTGTACGGGCACACGGCAGGGTGCAGTAGGAAAGGAACGCCATATGGTTTTTGCTTGGCAGATTTCACTTGGATAATTTTAAGTTGCCATGTCACATTTGAAGACTCCCTGATGCACCCTTAGAGTAGAAACTCCAAAAAAATTACCCCATTTTGGAAAGTACGGGATAAGTTGGCAGTTTTGTTGGTACTATTTTAGGGTACATATACTGTACATGTTTGGTTGCTGTATATTACACTTTTTGTGAGGCAAGGTAAAAATAGCTGTTTTGGCCCTGTTTTTATTTTTTTGCTATTTACAATATTCATCTAACAGGTTAGATTATGTGCTATTTTTATAGAGCAGGTTGTTACGGACGCAACAATACCAAAGTTGACTACTTTTGGTTGTTTGTTTCAGTTTTACATAATAAAGCATTCTATGTGTCTATGTTTTGAAAAAACATTTTTTAATGTCTCCATATTCTGAAAGCCATATATATATTTTTTTGGGTGCGACTCTCTTATGTATGAGCTTCAACTTTTTGGTTTGATTGTTATGATTTTGGGGTGTGTATGACTTTTTAATCGCTTGGTATTACACTTTTTGATGTAAGTTGACAAAAAATAGCTTTTTTGACACCGTGTTTTTTTTTTTTTTACGGTGTTCACTTCAGGAGTTAAGTCATGTGATATTTTTATACAGCAGGTTCTTACGGACGTGGCGATACCTAAAATGTATACTTTTTTTATTTTATTTAAGTTTTACACAATACCGGGCATTTTATTAATAAAAAAAAACTAGTTTTAGTGTCTCCATATTCTGAGAGCCATAAATGTAAAAAATTTTGTGGGGTGAGATGACAGTTTTATCGGCACTATTTTGGGGTGCATATGACTTTTCGTTTGCTTGCTATTACACTTTTTGTGATTTAACGTGCTTTTTTGACACTGTTTTTATTTTATCTTTTCTATGATGTTTACCTGAGGGATTATATCATGTGGTATTTTTAAAGTGCAGGTGGTTACTGATGCGGTGATACCCAATATGTCTACTTTTTTTTTTTTTTTTTTACATTTAACACAATAAAAGCATTTTTGAAACAAAAACAAAAAAATCATGTTGTGGTGTCTCCATAGTCAAAGAGCCATATTTTTTTTATTTTTTGGGCAATTGTCTTATGTAGGGTCTAATTTTTTGCGGGATGAGGTGACTGTTAGGCCCCTTTCACACAGGCGAGTATTCTGCGCGGATGCGATGCGCGAGTTGAACGCATTGCACCCGCACTGAATCCCGACCCATTCATTTCTATGGGGCTGTTCACATGAGCGGTGATTTTCCCGCATCACTTGTGCGTTGCGTGAAAATCGCAGCATGCTCTATTTTGTGCATTTTTCACGTAACGCAGGCCCCATAGAAATGAATGGGGTTGCGTGAAAATCGTAAGCATCCGCAAGCAAGTGCGGATGCGGTGCGATTTTCACGCACGGTTGCTAGGAGACGATCGGGATGGAGACCCAATCATTATTATTTTCCCTTATAACATGGTTATAAGGGAAAATAATAGCATTCTGAATAAAGAATGCATAGTAAAATAGCGCTGGAGGGGTTAAAAAAAAATAAAAAATTTTTTTACTCACCTTAATCCATTTGATCGCGCAGCCGGCATCGCTTCTGTCTTCTTTCTTTGCTGTGTGCAGGAACAGGACCTGTGGTGACGTCACTCCGGTCATCACATGATCCATCACATGATCTTTTACATGGTGATGGATCATGTGATGGACCATGTGATGACCAGAGTGACGTCACCACAGGTCCTGTTCCTGCACAGAGCAAAGAAAGAAGACAGAAGCGATGCCGGCTGCGCGATCAAGTGGATTAAGGTGAGTTAATTTTTTTATTTTATTTTTTTAACCCCTCCAGCGCTATTTTACTATGCATTCTGTATTCAGAATGCTATTATTTTCGCTTATAACCATGTTATAAGGGAAAATAATACAATCTACAGAACACCGATCCCAAGCCCGAACTTCTGTGAAGAAATTCGGGTACCAAACATGCACAATTTTTCTCACGCGCGTGCAAAACGCATTACAATGTTTCGTACTCGCGCGGAAAAATCGTGCATGTTCCCGCAACGTACCCGCACCTTTTCCCGCAATGCCCGTCTGAAAGAGGCCTTAGGCGCCATTAACACAAGCGAGTTTTCCGCGCGGACGCAATGCATGACGTGAACGCATAGCACCCGCACTGAATCCTGACCCATTAAATTTTTTTTCATGCATCAGTTCAGCGTTGCTCGAAAAACGCAGCATGTTCTATATTCTGCGTTTTTCACACAGCCCTGGCCCCATAGAAGTGAATGGGGCTTAAGTGAAAAATGCTTTGCATCCGGAAGCAAGTGCGGATGCAATGCGTTTTTCACTGATGGTTGCTAGGAGATGTTGTTTGTAAAACTTCAGTTTTTTAGCACGCACATGAAAAACGCATCAAAACGCATTGCACTCGCGCAGAAAAAACTGAACCAAATTGCTGACAAAACAGACTGAACTTGCTTACAAAATGGTGCGAGTTTTACTGAACGCATCCAGAGCCAATCCATCACACTTGTGTAAAAGAGTCCTTAGATTGGTACTATTTTGGGGCGCATACGCCTTTTAGATTGCTCGGTATTGCACCTTTAGTGATTAGAGATGAGTGAATCGAAGCTGACGAAGTGGAATTCATTTAGAATTTCAGGAAAAATTCGATTCGCAGCAATTGCAAATTTCCTTGCACTTAGTGGCAACGAATCGCAATTTTCCTAAAATAGCGGCTACAGGTGTGAGGACTGAGGACATGTGGCAAGGAACTCTGGGAAGGCGGGATCACCCAGATTTACATGCCTGCATGCAGCCAATCAGCAGCCAGCCAGCCCTGTGATGTCGCAGCCCTATAAATATGGCAGCCACTTTAGATTCTGCCATTTTCCAGCATTCTGAGTGCAGGGACAAACGTGTGAAGGTGCTAGAGAGAGCAAGTGGAAAAACGATTGTGGGGGGGAAAAAAAGACAGAAAAAAAACAATTTATAAGTGCAGAGAAAGGATAGGGAGTAATCATTTCACAGCAACTTAGTGCAGGGAGAGACTTCAGAAGACGCTAGGAACAATGATAGGAAAGTGATTTACAAGTGCAGGGAACGATTATTTGGGGATCAAAATAGTCATTAGACAGTTGTCACTCTCTGTTGAAAAGCCTTTAGAGGCTTATATCTTAGTATGTTATTCAGTACTACGAGAAAAATATATACGCATTTCACTTCTGCAGTTATTTCTGTTGAAAGCGTATAGGGGCGTATTACAGTAAAAAAAGATAAATAAATACGCACTGCACTGTTGCAGCTATTTCTGGTAAAAGCATACAGGGGCGTATTTCAGTCCAACAAGAAAAATATACATGCACTGCACTGTTGCAGTTATTTCTGTTGAAAGCGTATAGAGACGTATTACAGTAAAAAAAGAAAAATAAATACGTACTGCATTGTTGCAGTTATTTCTGGTGAAAGCGTATAGGGGCGCATTAAAATAAAAACATATACTCACTGGACTGTTACAGTTATTTCTGTTGAAAGCGTACAGGGGCGTATTACAGTAAAAAAAAGAAATATATATACGCACTGCACTTTTGCAGTTATTTCTGGTGAAAGCGTATAGGGGCGCATTACAGTAAAAAAAAAAAGTTAAAAAATTATAATTTATATATATATCTATATGTATATATATATATATATATATACACACACACACACATATACATACATACACACTGCACTGTTGCAGTTATTTCTGTTGAAAGCGTATAGTTGCGTATTTCAGTACTTCAAGAAATATATATACACTCTTCAATCAGATCCTAAATTTTTTTCTGGTCAAAGCATATAGTGGCCTATTTCCGTCCAACAAGAAATATATAACAACACAGCGGTTCTTGATTTGTTAACTCGGTCATCCACGTCATCCCAAGTGACATCAGACACCCCCAGCCAACAGTTGGTGGGTTATTCAGACACAACCCTTAGTTGGCATGGCCTGGGAGCAGGCCCTGTGCCCTCACCTGTCCTCAACCTGGCTTTGGCCTTTTCTGTTCCCTAACCGCGATAAGTACTGCATGCTGTGGGCTCAGCTCCACTTTTCAGCGAGGAAGAGCTACTAGAGGACAGTCAGCAGCTACTGCCCAGCCAAGATCTGGAGGAGACATCCGCCACTTCCTCCGCTAGGTGGGCAAGTAGTGATGAGGAAAGTGGCACGGGAGCTTGTGTTGCGAGTGGTCAGGCTCCTGACCCAGAGACCGTTGTTTAGGACATCAGTGATGTGCAGACACTACTCGATGATGAAGCCGATCGCACTTGGGAGCCGGGTGAAGAAGGGGGCTTTGTCATCATCGGGAGAAGAGTGTGGAAGCTTGCACGTGAGACAGCAAGTCGCTAGTGTGGCCGGGAGTCAGCAGGGTTGCAGCAGTGGGAGGTCGGGAGCCAAACGAGCATGGGGTAGAACACCCGCTTTGCAGTAGCCTACCTGCCGGTAAAGGAGTGGTGCAGGGGTTCACGGAGGCAGTGGCGGTAGCTGTCAGCCAGTAAGTAGTGTTGGGGGGAAAATCAGGTACTCGTGGTGTGGCAGTTTTTGTGAAGCTGCCAGAGGAGGTCAACATGGCCATATGTAGAATATGTGGGCAGAAGGTGAAGCGTAGGCAGGGTGTAAATGTTGGCACCATAAAGTGTCACCATAAAGTGGCCTGGAACAACCGTGGCTTTGATGGGGTGGTCCAGCCTGCCGCAGATACCGCTGCATCACCCAGGGGCACGCACCCAGTTTCAGCCAGTCAAGGCTCCACCACCTTTGCCAAAGGGAGCTGTCTGTCAATCCCATCTTCTGCTGGTCCAGATGCTCCTCCTCCTACTTCTATTCAGTCATTCTGTCAGCAATCAATCACCGAAGCGATTGCCAAGAGACAGCAGTATGTGTGAATCCAACGGCGCAGAAGCTGAATGTGCTCCTGTCCAAGTTGCTGGTGCTGCAGTCCCTCCCTTTCCAAGTGGTGGACTCTGCACCTTTCAGAGAACTGATGGCTTGTGCCGACCTGAGGTGGAAAGTCCCAAGCTGTCATTTCTTAGCGAAAAAGGCAGTACCAGCCCTGCACACACATGTAGAACAGAAGGTGGGCCAGTCCTTGAGCCTGTCGGTGTCTGCCAAAGTGCACGGCAGTGCCGACGTGTGGAGCTGTAACTACGGTCAGGGACAATATACAGGGAGTGCAGAATTATTAGGCAAATGAGTATTTTGACCACATCATCCTCTTTATGCATGTTGTCTTACTCCAAGCTGTATAGGCTCGAAAGCCTACTACCAATTAAGCATATTAGGTGATGTGCATCTCTGTAATGAGAAGGGGTGTGGTCTAATGACATCAACACCCTATATTAGGTGTGCATAATTATTAGGCAACTTCCTTTCCTTTGGAAAAATGGGTCAAAAGAAGGACTTGACAGGCTCAGAAAAGTCAAAAATAGTGAGATATCTTGCAGAGGGATGCAGCACTCTTAAAATTGCAAAGCTTCTGAAGCGTGATCATCGAACAATCAAGCGTTTCATTCAAAATAGTCAACAGGGTCGCAAGAAGCGTGTGGAAAAACCAAGGCGCAAAATAACTGCCCATGAACTGAGAAAAGTCAAGCGTGCAGCTGCCAAGATGCCACTTGCCACCAGTTTGGCCATATTTCAGAGCTGCAACATCACTGGAGTGCCAAAAAGCACAAGGTGTGCAATACTCAGAGACATGGCCAAGGTAAGAAAGGCTGAAAGACGACCACCACTGAACAAGACACACAAGCTGAAACGTCAAGACTGGGCCAAGAAATATCTCAAGACTGATTTTTCTAAGGTTTTATGGACTGATGAAATGAGAGTGAGTCTTGATGGGCCAGATGGATGGGCCCGTGGCTGGATTGGTAAAGGGCAGAGACCTCCAGTCCGACTCAGACGCCAGCAAGGTGGAGGTGGAGTACTGGTTTGGGCTGGTATCATCAAAGATGAGCTTGTGGGGCCTTTTCGGGTTGAGGATGGAGTCAAGCTCAACTCCCAGTCCTACTGCTAGTTTCTGGAAGACACCTTCTTCAAGCAGTGGTACAGGAAGAAGTCTGCATCCTTCAAGAAAAACATGATTTTCATGCAGGACAATGCTCCATCACACGCGTCCAAGTACTCCACAGCGTGGCTGGCAAGAAAGGGTATAAAAGAAGAAAATCTAATGACATGGCCTCCTTGTTCACCTGATCTGAACCCCATTGAGAACCTGTGGTCCATCATCAAATGTGAGATTTACAAGGAGGGAAAACAGTACACCTCTCTGAACAGTGTCTGGGAGGCTGTGGTTGCTGCTGCACGCAATGTTGATGGTGAACAGATCAAAACACTGACAGAATCCATGGATGGCAGGCTTTTGAGTGTCCTTGCAAAGAAAGGTGGCTATATTGGTCACTGATTTGTTTTTGTTTTGTTTTTGAATGTCAGAAATGTATATTTGTGAATGTTGAGATGTTATATTGGTTTCACTGGTAAAAATAAATAATTGAAATGGGTATATATTAGTTTTTTGTTAAGTTGCCTAATAATTATGCACAGTAATAGTCACCTGCACACACAGATATCCCCCTAAAATAGCTAAAACTAAAAACAAACTAAAAACTACTTCCAAAAATATTCAGCTTTGATATTAATGAGTTTTTTGGGTTCATTGAGAACATGGTTGTTGTTCAATAATAAAATTAATCCTCAAAAATACAACTTGCCTAATAATTCTGCACTCCCTGTATGTCCTGTATGGCCCACTGGGTGAATGTGGTTCCTGCACAGCCACACCAGCAACTTGGACAGGTGGCACAGCTTCCGCCTCCACATTGTCACACCGTTGGTCCTGCGACAATGTCCGCCTCTGCCTCCTCATCCTCCACCATGTCCTCAGCCTCGACTGGAGGGACAAGTCACAGTGCCCCTCCAGCATACCCCATGTGCAGGGCTCGGCGGTGTCATGCTGTTCTGCACCTGGTTTGGCATGGCGAATAGAGTTGAGCGAACACCTGGATGTTCGGGTTCGAGAAGTTAGGCCAAACTTCCCGGAAATGTTCGGGTTCGGGATCCGAACCCGACCCGAACTTCGTCCCGAACCCGAACCCCATTGAAGTCAATGGGGACCCGAACATTTGGGCACTAAAAAGGCTGTAAAACAGCCCAGGAAAGAGCTAGAGGGCTGCAAAAGGCAGCAACATGTAGGTAAATCCCCTGCAAACAAATGTGGATAGGGAAATGAATTAAAATAAAAATTAAAAAAATAAAAATTAACCAATATCAATTGGACAGAGGTCCCATAGCAGAGAATCTGGCTTCACGTCAGCAGAGAATCAGTCTCTTCATGCCATAGCAAAGAATCTGGCTTCATGTCAGCAGAGAATCAGTCTCTTCATGCCATAGCAGAGAATCAGGCTTCATGTCAGCACAGAATCAGTCTTTATGTCATAGCAGAGAATCAGGCTTCACGTCACCCACCACTGCAACAGGCCACTGTCACACATTTAGGCCCCGGCACCCAGACAGAGGAGAGAGGTCCCGTAACAGAGAATCTGGCCTTATGTCAGCGCAGAATCAGTCTTCATGTCATAGCAGAGAATCAGGCTTCACGTCACCCACCACTGGAACAGGCCACTGTCACAAATTTAGGCCCCGGCACCCAGACAGAGGAGAGAGGTCCCGTAACAGAGAATCTGGCCTTATGTCAGCACAGAATCAGTCTTCATGTCATAGCAGAGAATCAGGCTTCACGTCACCCACCACTGGAACAGGCCACTGTCACATATTTAGGCCCAGGCACCCAGGCAGAGGAGAGAGGTCCTGTAACAGAGAATCTGGCCTTATGTCAGCACAGAATCAGTCTTCATGTCATTGCAGAGAATCAGGCTTCACGTCACCCACCACTGGAACAGGCCACTGTCACACATTTAGGCCCCGGCACCCAGACAGAGGAGAGAGGTCCCGTAACAGAGAATCTGGCCTTATGTCAGCGCAGAATCAGTCATCATGTCATAGCAGAGAATCAGGCTTCACGTCACCCACCACTGGAACAGGCCACTGTCACACATTTAGGCCCCGGCACCCAGACAGAGGAGAGGTTCATTCAACTTTGGGTTGCCCCGCAATATAATGGTAAAATGAAAATAAAAATAGGATTGAATGAGGAAGTGCCCTGGAGTAGAATAATATATTGTTAAGGGGAGGTAGTTAATATCTAATCTGCACAAGGGATGGACAGGTCCTGTGGGATCCATGCCTGGTTCATTTTTATGAACGTCAGCTTGTCCACATTAGCTGTAGACAGGCGGCTGCGTTTGTCTGTAATGACGCCCCCTGCCGTGCTGAATACACGTTCAGACAAAACGCTGGCCGCCGGGCAGGCCAGCACCTCCAAGGCATAAAAGGCTAGCTCTGTCCACGTGGACAATTTGTAGACCCAGAAGTTGAATGGGGCCGAACAATCAGTCAGTACGTGGAGGGGTGTGCACAGGTACTGTTCCACCATGTTAGTGAAATGTTGCCTCCTGCTAACACGTTCCGTATCAGGTGGTGGTGCAGTTAGCTGTGGCGTGGTGACAAAACTTTTCCACATCTCTGCCATGCTAACCCTGCCCTCAGAGAAGCTGGCCGTGACACAGCTGCGTTGGCGACCTCTTGCTCCTCCTCTGCCTTCGCCTTGGGCTTCCACTGGTTCCCCTGTGACATTTGGGAATGCTCTCAGTAGCGCGTCTACCAACGTGCGCTTGTACTCGCACATCTTCCTATCACGCTCCAGTGTAGGAAGTAAGGTGGGCACATTGTCTTTGTACCGGGGATCCAGCAGGGTGGCAACCCAGTAGTCCGCACACGTTAAAATGTGGGCAACTCTGCTGTCGTTGCGCAGGCACTGCAGCATGTAGCCACTCATGTGTGCCAGGCTGCCCAGAGGTAAGGACAAGCTGTCCTCTGTGGGAGGCGTATCGTCATCGTCCTGTGTTTCCCCCCAGCCACGCACCAGTGATGGGCCCGAGCTGCTTTGGGTGCCACCCCGCTGTGAACATGCTTCATCCTCATCCTCCTCCACCTCCTCCTCATCCTCGTCCTCCTCGTCCTCCAGTAGTGGGCCCTGTCTGGCCACATTTGTACCTGGCCTCTGGTGTTGCAAAAAACCTCCCTCTGAGTCACTTCAAAGAGACTGGCCTGAAAGTGCTAAAAATTACCCCCTCTTCCTCCTCTTCCTCCTGGGCCACCTCCTCTTCCATCATCGCCCTAAGTGTTTTCTCAAGGAGACATAGAAGTGGTATTGTAACGCTGATAACGGCGTCATCGCCACTGGCCATGTTGGTGGAGTACTCGAAACAGCGCAACAGGGCACACAGGTCTTGCATGGAGGCCCAGTCATTGGTGGTGAAGTGGTGCTGTTCCGCAGTGCGACTGACCCGTGCGTGCAGCAGCTGAAACTCCACTATGGCCTGCTGCTGCTCCCACAGTCTGTCCAGCATGTGCAAGGTGGAGTTCCACCTGGTGGGCACATCCCATATGAGGTGGTGAGCGGGAAGGCCGAAGTTACGCTGTAGCGCAGACAGGCGTGCAGCAGCAGGGTGTGAACGCCGGAAGCGCGAACAGACGGCCCGCACTTTATGCAGCAGCTCTGACATGTCGGGGTAGTTGCGAATGAACTTCTGCACCACCAAATTCAGCACATGCGCCAGGCAAGGGATGTGCGTCAAACCGGCTAGTCCCAGAGCTGCAACGAGATTTCGCCCATTATCGCACACCACCAGGCCGGGCTTGAGGCTCACCGGCAGCAACCACTCGTCGGTCTGTTGTTCTATACCCCGCCACAACTCCTGTGCGGTGTGGGGCCTGTCCCCCAAACATATGAGTTTCAGAACGGCCTGCTGACGTTTACCCCGCGCTGTGCTGAAGTTGGTGGTGAAGGTGTGTGGCTGACTGGATGAGCAGGTGGAAGAAGAGGAGGAGGAAGCTGAGTAGGAGGAGGAGGAGACAGGAGGCAAAGAATGTTGCCCTGCGATCCTTGGCGGCGGAAGGACGTGCGCCAAACAGCTCTCCGCCTGGGGCCCAGCCGCCACTACATTTACCCAGTGTGCAGTTAGGGAGATATAGCGTCCCTGGCCGTGCTTACTGGTCCTCGTATCTGTGGTTAGGTGGACCTTGCCACAGATGGCGTTGCGCAGTGCACACTTGATTTTATCGGACACTTGGTTGTGCAGGGAAGGCACGGCTCTCTTGGAGAAGTAGTGGCGGCTGGGAACAACATACTGTGGGACAGCAAGCGACATGAGCTGTTTGAAGCTGTCTGTGTCCACCAGCCTAAATGACAGCATTTCATAGGCCAGTAGTTTAGAAATGCTGGCATTCAGGGCCAGGGATCGAGGATGGCTAGGTGGGAATTTACGCTTTCTCTCAAATGTTTGTGAGATGGAGAGCTGAACGCTGCCGTGTGACATGGTTGAGATGCTTGGTGACGCAGGTGGTGGTGTTGGTGGTACATCCCATGTTTGCTGGGCGGCAGGTGCCAACGTCCCTCCAGAGGCGGAGGAAGAGGCCGAGGCGGCGGCAGCAGCAGAAGAGGCCGAGGCGGCAGCAGCAGAAGAGGTAGCAGGGGGAGCCTGAGTGATCGCTTCAGGCTCTGATGGCACAGCGTGCAAACCACTCGGGTCTTGTCGTAAGCACATTGTTTAAAGAAGTGCCATGCCAGGGAACTCCTTGAAGCTGCCTTTGGGGTGCTCGGTCCCAGATGGCGGCGGTCAGTAGCAGGCGGAGTCTCTTGCCGGCGGGTGTTCTGATTTTGCCCACTGCTCCCTCTTTTGCTATGCTGTTGGCTCGGTCTCACCACTGCCTCTTCCTCCGAACTGTGAAAGTCAGTGGCACGACCTTCATTCCATGTGGGGTCTAGGACCTCATCGTCCCCTGCATCGTCTTCCACCCAGTCTTGATCCCTGACCTCCTGTTCAGTCTGCACACTGCAGAAAGACGCAGCAGTTGGCACCTGTGTTTCGTCATCATCAGAGACGTGCTGAGGTGGTATTCCCATGTCCTCATCATCAAGAAACATAAGTGGTTGTGCGTTAGTGCATTCTATCTCTTCCACCCCTGGGGAAGGGCTAGGTGGATGCCCTTGGGAAACCCTGGCAGCAGAGTCTTCAAACAGCATAAGAGACTGCTGCATAACTTGAGGCTCAGACAGTTTCCCTGATATGCATGGGGGTGATGTGACAGACTGATGGGCTTGGTTTTCATGCGCCATCTGTGCGCTTTCTGCAGAAGACTGGGTGGGAGATAATGTGAACGTGCTGGATGCACTGTCGGCCACCCAATTGACTAATGCCTGTACCTGCTCAGGCCTTACCATCCTTAGAACGGCATTGGGCCCCACCAAATATCGCTGTAAATTCTGCTGGCTACTGGGACCTGAGGTAGTTGGTTCACTAGGACGTGTGGCTGTGGCAGAACGGCCACGTCCTCTCCCAGCACCAGAGGGTCCACTAACACCACCACGACCATGTCCACGTTCGCGTCCCTTATTAGATGTTTTCCTCATTGTTCCCGTTTACCACAATTTTGAAAATGGCAAATTTGGGAATAGTTTTTCAACCCAGAACAAAAACTGTGCTTTTACGGTCACTACAAATAATTTGACCAGCTCAAACAGTACAGATTTGGTTGAATAGAAATGTGAGGCCTATTTTTTTTTGCGCTGTGTGACAGGTATATGTTTAATCACAGAATTAGACTTGTATCTGCACGGTAGCGTGTGTGTTAAGTTTTTCTGAATGACACTATCAGCACCTTGAATCTAAGATATCCTTTTTGGGATAGATTTCAAGTAGGCCTCATATAGCATAAACTACTTATTTTGAGAATGTCAAATTTGGGAATAGTTTTTCAACCCCGAACAAAAACTGTGCTTTTACGGTCACTACAAATAACTTGACCAGCTCAAACAGTACAGATTTGGTTGAATAAAAATGTGAGGCCTATTTTTTTTTGCGCTGTGTGACAGGTATACGTTTAATCACAGAATTAGACTTGTATCTGCACGGTAGCGTGTGTGTTAAGTTTTTCTGAATGACACTATCAGCACCTTGAATCTAAGATATCCTTTTTGGGATAGATTTCAAGTAGGCCTTATATAGCATAAACTACTTATTTTGAGAATGTCAAATTTGGGAATAGTTTTTCACCCCAGAACAAAAACTGTGCTTTTACGGTCACTACAAATAACTTGACCAGCTCAAACAGTACAGATTTGGTTGAATAGAAATGTCAGGTCTATTTTTTAGGCGCTGGGTGACGGGCTCAACTTGCCCCTGATGTAGTATTTGGCCAAAAAATAACCACACTATTGATGGTTAAATGCACTTGGGTGACACAGGCTCAGCCTGCACCTGATGTAGTATATGGCCAAAAATGAACCACACTGTTGATAGTTAAATGCACTTGGGTGACACAGGCTCAGCCTGCACCTGATGTAGTATATGACCAAAAAATAACCAGACTGTTGATGGTTAAATGCACTTCGGTGACACAGGCTCAGCCTGCAGCTGATGTAGGATATAGCAAAAAATAACCACACTATTGATGGTTAAAAGCACTTAGTGGTAGCTTGTGCTGGCGCACCGCAAGCCACAAAATGGCCGCCGATCACCCCAGAAAAAAGTGGTCTAAAAACGCTCTGGGCAGTCTAAAAAAAGTGAGCAAGTCGATATTAGCACTTCAATGATCCACAGCTGGAGATCGATCACAGAATGAAGTCTTTTGGAGGAGTTAAGCTGCCTAATCTCGCCCTAACGTTGCAGCAGCAACCTCTCCCTATGCTTGAATCAGCAGAGTGACGTGCAGCGCTACGTGACCCAAGCTTATATAGAGGCTGGGTCACATGCTGCACTGGCCAATCACAGCCATGCCAATAGTAGGCAAGGCTGTGATGGCCTCTTGGGGCAAGTAGTATGACGCTTGTTGATTGGCTGCTTTGCAGCCTTTCAAAAAGCGCCAAGAAAGCGCCGAACACCGAACCCGAACTTTTACGAAAATGTTCGGGTCCGTGTCACGGACACCCCAAAATTCGGTACGAACCCGAACTATACAGTTCGGGTTCGCTCATCCCTAATGGCGAACAGATTCACACAGGGGAGGAACTGCTCTATGTGATGCATTAAGAAATCGAATCCTGGCTTTCTCCGCAACAACTGAAAATCGGAACCATGCTAACCAACAACGGGAAGAACATGGTGTCGGTGCTGCATCAAGGAAGGCTGAGCCATGCGCCATGCATGACACACATGTTCAATCTGGTTGTCAAGCAGTTCCTGAAGTCTTCCATCCATATTTAAGACATCCAAAAAATGGCCAGGGAACTTTGCATACACTTCAGCCATTCATACACAGCAAAACACACCCTCCTTCAGCTGCAGCGGCAGAACGGCGTCCCCCAGCATAGGCCGATATGCGACGTTTCCACCCTTTGGAATTCCATGTCAGCCAGTGGCAGCTCATTCGTGACACCTGCCTTTGCTCAGGCCCTTTGAGGAGGCCACCTTATTTGTCAGTCGCCAGGACTACGGAACGAACAACGTCATTCCACTGCTTCATGTCCTGGAACAGATGTTGGTAACAACGGCTGGTCAGGGGACAGGAGACTTGGCACCTCGTTCTCCCGGCCACATGAGCCCTGTGGGGGCTGAACTGGAAGAGGAGGAGGAGGGGTAGGAGGACATTGGAGCACAGGCAACGTGTAGCTAAATGGGTGGTTTTTCTACTTAGCTGACAGGACATGAGTAGCAGGAGCAGCCAGAGGAGCTACAGGGCGATGAGGAAGATGAGACAAAGGGACCTGGACACACCATGGCAGTATGCAGTAGAGATTGAGGCAGGAAATCCCTCCAAGTCACTTGCACAAATGGCCCGATGCATGCTCAATTGCTTGCGTAGTGACAGCCGAATTGTCACCATTCGGCAGAGGGATGACTTCTGACTCTCCACCTTGATGGAACCTCGCTACCGGTCCTGAATGGGGGCCTCTTTTACAAGTAGACAAACTGTACTACTACAGAGACATCCTATGTAGTCAGTTGGCTGCTGCCTATTTTCGCCATCGTCCATCTTCTCGCAGGTCTGACCGGGGGGCGGGGGGGCTTCTGCGCTCATGTTCCACTGTCATGACTGCTGCGGAGGGGTGGGGTGGCAGGAGCAGTACCAGCTCCATCAGCAGCAGCCTGAGTCTACAGTCGCTGATGAGTAGCTTTCTTCACCCGCATAGTAAAGAAACTAATCACCAGCAGCAGCAGCAGCTAGACGTAGAGCAGAACATGAACCAGCAGGTGGTGGCATACTTGGACAGCACCCTGCCACCCTACATTGAATATCCACTGGACTACTGGACAGTCAAACTGGATTTGTGGCCGCAACTAGCAGAGTTTGTCCTGGAAAAGCTGTCCTGCCCGGGCTGTAGTGTGGCATCAGAGCGGGTGTTTAGTGCGGTGGGGGCCATGGTTACCCCAAGGAGAACTCGCCTGTCCATCCAAAATGTGGAGAGACTGACCATTGTCAAGTTGAATCAGGCATGAATCAGCCAGGATATCCAACCACCAATTCCTGATGCATCAGACTAGATAATCCATGGTGCCACACCAACACTTTGACAAAAGAGACCGGTTTCTTCTGACTACCTGCCTCAGCTACTAATTTGATGCTGCAACCTGTCTGATGCCACACATCTGATGCCAAGTGCTCCTTATTTCACCCACCTTCATCAGCGGGTAGTGGTATTGCCGCCCCTCTCTGTTACAGGGTCACTTTGTGGTCTCCTGATGCAGCTGCTGCTGCCACCTCCAAACTATGTCACCTTGCCACTCTGTCGTCTCCTCATGCTGCTGCCATCTCCACACTATGCCACCTTGCCACTATGTGGTCTCCTCATGCTGCTGCCACCCCAGACTCGGTTGTTGTGCCACTCTGTGGCCTACTCATGCTGCTGCCACCTCCAGACTTGGTCGTTGTTCCACTCTGTGGCCTAATAGTGCTGCTGCCACCTCCAGACTCGGTCATTGTGCCACTCTGTGGCCTACTGTCACGGCTGTATGTGAGCAACAATAGTATACACAGTAAAAGAGCTACTGACCGGACCCAAACTAGGGAGGATAAAGGGTGACCCCTGTCCGACCCTCAAAGCTCTCCCTATGCTGCTAAAGCACATGCCCGGATCCAAATGGCGGAACGAGGCATGCCCACGTGCCTAAGACTGATGACCAATGTAACCCCTACAATAGTGGAAGGGGCACGGCCACCGGTGCCCTACTCAGTATATGGAGGGAACCGAGGCCACCTCAGATCCAGTCAGAAAATAATCAGGTACACAACAATGTCTGTACACTTAGCTGAAGGTGTTGCAGCCGCAGAGAAGACGGATCCAAGGACAGCTGGCAATATCCGGAGTGCTTGCTGCAGCAGAACACAGGTCCAGTGAACTGATAGCTACAAGTGAAGATACTAAAGCAAGAGCTACAACTGAAATGAGAACTATAATCCACACCCTACAATAGGAGGAGGGGTGATATAAAGGGAAATCAAACGCATGAGGAACAGCTGGGAGGAAGGAAACCAAAAGTAAACAGAGCAGTGAGAACTCCTCCCAGCTCTAGTAGTGACATCATCACAGGGGTGGAGAAACAGAGCTGAGAGAACGTCCCAAAGCTCTGGTAGTGACACCTACTCCTGCTGCTGCCACCTCCAGACTCGGTCGTTGTGCCACTGTGTGGCTTTCTCCTGATGCCGCCACCTGCAGACTCGGTCATTGTGCCGCTCGGTGGCCTCCTCATACTGCTACCAATTTCAGACTCTCTTATTGAGCAACTCTGTAGTCTCTACATGCTGCTTCCGTTTCACTACTATGTCATACGGTAGGTCCAATCTGTCGACTTCTTATGCTGTTCCCCCCTCTCCCCACTTTAGGACTGTGCCACTATTTTGCCTTTCGGCCTGGCTGACATTATGATTTATATGACTTATTTGACCTTTCTTCTGATCTGTCAGAAGGAAGGAAAAATGAGACGCACAACGGATCCTGTCTGTGTAGCAACTGTCAGGCTTGTATGGTCCCATCAGAATTGGCTTATGATAGCCAAAAGCAGGAGTGGGTACAAAACACAGAAGACATGTAAATATTCCATTCACGTGTCATCTCTGTTTTACATCCACTCCTGTTTTTTTTTTGGCATTAGCAATACTGATGGATTATTGAGCAAATGCTGACTGAGTGAAGGCGAATGCTCCACAGACAGGATCTGTTTTTTAATGGGTTATTGTTCTGATGGATCAGAGGAAGGGAAAATTAATCAGCGATGTCAACACAAACTATTAGCTGACACCCTCTGTCCGGGGGGGGCTCTACTTGTATACGCGTTTTATAGAAGAGGGGTGTAGATATCTATGTGAAATCAGCTGAGGACAGTGTAAAAGGAATGCTCTTCTTCTTGGCGCTAACATCAACCTGTAAGGCTGAGTTCATACTTGAGTTATTTAGTCAGTTTTGGCCCTGTGACTGCCCTAATAAGTGAAGTGTGCAGTGATTCTAAGAGCGACGTCTGTCATATGCATGTCATACGGACTCACAGTATTTTTTCTCTACCAAAGCAGACTCCCTATGTGTGTTACTACAAGGCACAGTGTTCTACACCACTATAAAGGCCCTCAGCAGCCAGGAAATAGACTTTAACGTAATTCACCGCCACTTTATTCGGATCAAAACAAATTTTTTTCCCGAAACCGGCAAATCAAATTTTTTTAAAATTCGCTCATCTTTATTAGTCATGTAAGGTGACAAAAAAATATTTTTTTTAGCACAGTTTTTATTTTATGGACAGTGTTCAACTGAGGGGTTAGGTCATGTGATATTTTTATAGAGCCAGTCGATACGGACGCGGCGATACCCAATATGTCTACTTTAATTTTTTTAACAATTTTTTGCAATTCTTATTTTTTTATTTTATTTTGGGAAAAAGGACACTTTATTTTTACTCGAAACTTAATTTTTTTTTGTAAAACTTTATTTTTTTAACTTCTTTTTTCGCTTTATTTTTTGTCCCACTCTGGGACTTCAACTTTTGGGGATCTGATCCCCTTTACAATATATTACAATACTTCTGTATTGTAATGCATTGGCTGTAAGTGTATTACACACTATCATACACTTACAGCTTCTTGCCTGTGAGATTAAGGGGGTTGAATCTCACAGGCTGCCACAATGCCTTAGGAAGGCATTGAGCTGCCTTCTCTGCCATCGGGTCCCGGTCACAGCAGCGCGGGGACCCGATGGCCACCCCGCAAGTGCCACGGTCAACGCTGACCGCGGCAGTGCGAGGGCTAATGCACCGGAATCAGTGTTTTCACTGATGCCCGGGCATACAGCTCCTGCACGCGCCCGATCAGCATGACGTACATGTACGTCACTGGTCTTTAAGTCCTGGCCAGGTATCACGTACCTGTACACCATGGATCTTTAAGGGGTTAAACATAAGCATAGCCTTAACAAATAGGCTTAAACAAACTAACCTTGCTCGGCTAAGAAAGTACCTAATACAACAAGACAGCCCATAACTACACTGCGTGCAGAATTATTAGGCAAATGAGTATTTTGACCACATCATCCTCTTTATGCATGTTGTCTTATTCCAAGCTGTATAGGCTCGAAAGCCTACTACCAATTAAGCATATTAGGTGATGTGCATCTCTGTAATGAGAAAAGGTGTGGTCTAATGACATCAACACCCTATATTAGGTGTGCATAATTATTAGGCAACTTCCTTTCCTTTGGCAAAATGGGTCAAAAGAAGGACTTGACAGGCTCAGAAAAGTCAAAAATAGTGAGATATCTTGCAGAGGGATGCAGCACTCCTAAAATTGCAAAGCTTCTGAAGCGTGATCATCGAACAATCAAGCGTTTCATTCAAAATAGTCAACAGGGTCGCAAGAAGCGTGTGGAAAAACCAAGGCGCAAAATAACTGCCCATGAACTGAGAAAAGTCAAGCGTGCAGCTGCCAAGATGCCACTTGCCACCAGTTTGGCCATATTTCAGAGCTGCAACATCACTGTAGTTCCCAAAAGCACAAGGTGTGCAATACTCAGAGACATGGCCAAGGTAAGAAAGGCTGAAAGACGACCACCACTGAACAAGACACACAAGCTGAAACGTCAAGACTGGGCCAAGAAATATCTCAAGACTGATTTTTCTAAGGTTTTATGGACTGATGAAATGAGAGTGAGTCTTGATGGGCCAGATGGATGGGCCCGTGGCTGGATTGGTAAAGGGCAGAGAGCTCCAGTCCGACTCAGATGCCAGCAAGGTGGAGGTGGAGTACTGGTTTGGGCTGGTATCATCAAAGATGAGCTTGTGGGGCCTTTTCGGGTTGAGGATGGAGTCAAGCTCAACTCCCAGTCCTACTGCTAGTTTCTGGAAGACACCTTCTTCAAGCAGTGGTACAGGAAGAAGTCTGCATCCTTCAAGAAAAACATGATTTTCATGCAGGACAATGCTCCATCACACGCGTCCAAGTACTCCACAGCGTGGCTGGCAAGAAAGGGTATAAAAGAAGAAAATCTAATGACATGGCCTCCTTGTTCACCTGATCTGAACCCCATTGAGAACCTGTGGTCCATCATCAAATGTGAGATTTACAAGGAGGGAAAACAGTACACCTCTCTGAACAGTGTCTGGGAGGCTGTGGTTGCTGCTGCACGCAATGTTGATGGTGAACAGATCAAAACACTGACAGAATCCATAGATGGCAGGCTTTTGAGTTTCCTTGCAAAGAAAGGTGGCTATATTGGTCACTGATTTGTTTTTGTTTTGTTTTTGAATGTCAGAAATGTATATTTGTGAATGTTGAGATGTTATATTGGTTTCACTGGTAAAAATAAATAATTGAAATGGGTATATATTAGTTTTTTGTTAAGTTGCCTAATAATTATGCACAGTAATAGTCACCTGCACACACAGATATCCCCCTAAAATAGCTAAAACTAAAAACAAACTAAAAACTACTTCCAAAAATATTCAGCTTTGATATTAATGAGTTTTTTGGGTTCATTGAGAACATGGTTGTTGTTCAATAATAAAATTAATCCTCAAAAATACAACTTGCCTAATAATTCTGCACTCCCTGTATATGTGGGACCAGCTACCCGGCCCACTGGTACAAATGGAAAGTATTGGGTGGCACATGCAATACCTTCTGTAGTTCAGTAGTCAGCTTCTCCAGGTATGGCCACATTGCTCAGCTGTACACTGAGCTTTAAATTTGGCGCTAACGACCCATGTGACCCACAGCTGTGGGCAATGGAAGGCCAGGACCGAAGCCCGGGTGGAGTTAGCGTCCCACTGCCAACCTCACTCACTCCAGTATAAGCAGGTCCCAGTACTTATTTTACAATCTGTCTATGCTAAGCTATGGCTAACATAGACAAAACAGGCTATCAACCCTGCTTATCTTGTGTCTGGGTTAACCTTTCGGTTCCCAGAGACACACCCAAGGCTTACCACACACAGTTTACCTGTTTCAATGGCAGATATCGGTTCTCCCAAACGATACCCTTCTCACAGTTTGTAAAATATATCCAATCTATCCAACATCACAACTAGTCTGTTGCTACCTTTATCTCATTTACACCTAAAACTTTGCATTAAAAAAAAAATTAAGAGTAAACAGTAACTAAAAAACAAACAATTGTATTAACTGGCATATCTTCAATAGAGGCAGAGCACTGCTACAGGGCCCCGGGTAGGGGGGCCTGGCGCTAAACTCCTTCTGTTCTCAACATAAAAACACCGAATTTTTATACAGTCGCCTATAGGAAAAACTCAGTACAAAGAGATTATTATAGCATCTATTGTAGTCAATGGTAACTGTATAAATTCCTATGCACTGCACTCCCCTTAGTGGTGGTTGCAGGCAGACAGCTTTGTAATATGTTATCTGAATGGAAGCAGGAGACATAGATCTGTATGGAGGGAGATTTATCAATTTATTTTTGCCAGTTTTCTAGAGTAAACGCATTGAGAAATATGATGTTCAGAAAGAGTGCTATATTTATGAAGCACCTCTTCCACTTTTTCTGAAATAGAAGTAAAATAAAGGTTGACTTTTTTATTACAAATGTTTTTTTTTTTAAATACTAAAATGATTTCATTTATTTCAATGAAAAATTGTAAATTCATAAAAAAATCGGGGGCATTATGCTTTGTATTCTGCATTTCTTGACAGTAACTGACACACGTGTACTGGGAAACTGGGGGTGGGGCAGGGGAGACCATAATACATTTTGTTTTGGGGTTGTATGAGATGTGTGTACACCCCTGTGTACTATATATAATTGTGAATTTGCTCAAATTCTGCATTTACCATTTTACCAGGCATCCAGGGCAATACCTATAGCAGGTACAGTGAAACCAGTTCCACTAAAGAAGCCCTAAGACATCTCTGCAACATTAGAAGACATGAGTAACATAAATGGTAAGGGCTCTTTCACACTTGCGTTGTCCGGATCCGGCGTGTACTCCACTTGCCGGAATTACACTCCGGATCCGGAAAAACGCAAGTGTAGTGAAAGCATTTGAAGACGGAACCGTCTTCAAAATGCTTTCAGTGTTACTATGGCACCCAGGACTCTATTAAAGTTCTGGTTGCCATAGTAGGAGCGGGGAGCGGGGGAGCAGTGTACTTACAGTCCGTGCGGCTCCCGGGGCGCTCCAGAATGACGTCAGGGTGCCCCATGCGCATGGATGACGTGTCCAATGCGATCACATGATCCATGCGCTTGGGGCGCCCTGACGTCACTCTGGAGTGCCCCGGGAGCCGCACGGACGGTAAGTACACTGCTCCCCGCTACACTTTACCATGGCTGCCAGGACTTTAGCATCCCGGCAGCCATGGTAACCATTCAGAAGAAGCTAAATGTCGGCTCCGGCAATGCGCCGAAACGACCTTTAGCTTAAGGCCGGATCCGGATCAATGCCTTTCAATGGGCATTAATTCCGGATCCGGCATTGCGGCAAGTGTTCCGGATTTTTGGCCGGAGCAAAAAGCGCAGCATGCTGCGGTATTTTCTCCGGCCAAAAAACGTTCCGTTCCGGAACTGAAGACATCCTGATGCATCCTGAACGGATTTCTCTCCATTCAGAATGCATTAGGATAATCCTGATCAGGATTCTTCCGGCATAGAGCCCCGACGACGGAACTCTATGCCGGAAGAAAAGAACGCAGGTGTGAAAGAGCCCTAAGTGATAAATGGAGAACCCTGTTACAGGCATAAGGGCTCTAGAGCTTCAATTAACAACACTTAAGGCATCAACTACAATAATGCCAATTGCTGTCATAGATTCAATCATTTTGTTGTGAACTGACCATGAGTTCTAGTAATACACATGGCTATAGCATGAATCTGAGCAAAGATCAACATCTAATGAATTATACTAACTAAAATAAATAACTAAAATATATTGTAGTTCCACGTGCTGTGTATATGGTATTACATAGATGCTACCAGAACTTATTGGCTCATTTTTGTTCCCATCAGTCTGCTCGCGTGTCAAGATTAGGTCACAGGTCAAACCTAGAGGGGTAGACATAAAAATTGTAAGTGGTTTGCAATGTTGCTACTGACAGAATAGAATGATGATTGACAGGCAGAGAGGGAAAATCATTACAGCGATGAACTTGGAAGTAGGAATAGAGAAGAAATCAAGAGAGGTCTGGCCTTGCAGGCCAGGTGCTGGGGGCATTCCAACTGAAAAGGGGCAATGATGTCAGCAAGGGTTGCCTCATTTTTGGAACATTTATTTGGATTTACTCCCTTAGGCTGCGAGCTGCCAGAAATCTCTTGGAAGATTTAGCGTAAAGATAGGAAACAGTATTTGACATAATATACAGTTTAGGAACAGAAGTGGATAGAGAAGGAGGATGAGGAGAAAACAATGCCACTTGCTATATCTGTACCGTAGACATAGTTTACTGTAAATCCTGCACTCCTGGTAAGGTTTAGAAGTAGAACAGTATATACTGATGTCAGTGTCATACCGATCACTGTTCAGTCATGCAGGTCTGAGAAGAATATGGTTAAAGGGAACCTGTCACCTGCAAAACACATTTTAAACCGACATCATTACCTTACAGTAGCCCCCAGTGTGTTCCTAATCATGATTTTCATTCCTCCACTGGTTGTTGTATACTTTATAAAAACACTTTTTTAATCTGTGTCAGCTTGAAGTCAAGGGGGCAGCGGCCTCCTTGCTTCAAGTCAAGTTAAGCCCGCCCCTTACCTGTCCTCCCTTTACTGTGATTGACATCCTGCTGTGAGGCTGGGATCGTGCAAGTCTCGCGCATGGCTCCCGCAATCACACGGCTGCTTTCCTCTCTCTGCGCATGCGCTGGGCTTTTCCATTGTGCGCGCGCGCCCGACGCATGCGCAGAGAGAGGAAAGTGGCCGGCTGAGTGCGGGAGACGGGATCGCGCAGTGACCAGGAGCGCACCGCACATGCGCGAGACTTGCACGATCCCAGCCTCACAGCAGGATGTCAATCACAGTGAAGGGAGGATGGGTAAGGGGCGGGCTTAGCTTGACTTGAAGCAAGGACGCCACTGCACCCTTGACTTCAAGCTGACTCTGAGGATAACACAGATTAAAACAACATTAAGTATACAACAACCAGTGGAGGAATGGAAAACATGATTAGGAACACAGTGGGGGCTACTGTAAGGTAATGATCTCGGTTTAAAATGTGTTTTGGAGGTGACAGGTTCCCTTTAATCTGTAAAGGGAAGAAAACGTCATGGTCACGCATAATATGCACTTGGTATGTCAAACATATAAATGACTTTCTGCTCTTCTAAAAATAGTATTTTACCTTTCCGCAGTCGTTTTTAAAGCAGGACAGAGTATGAGAAATTTGCATTCCCTGTCACTAGGGTCAACATTCTTCAAAATAACAGCAGGCTCACTTACTGTGCAAAATGGCTGAGCTTTCTTAGCTATCTTTTTTTTTTTTCTGGAAAATGATCCCCAATGTACGCAGAAGATAACATCTATTAATCTTAGGATGTAACTAGCATTATCTTTTATTCCATCAGGAAGAGCCGGTCTCCAAGCACCAGTGGTGTAATTTATCAAGGGTAAAGGGGTGAAAAAAAAGTGATCATTTTGTTGTACATCAATTCAAGTAACAAGTTGGTGTTTAGGTATTAGATGCTTGTGTAGATGCCCAATCAATTAACCCATTTCTGAATCTGTTGTTAAAATTCTATGCTTCAGATTCATGTATGGTATGCAATATTGCAATCAATATTCTCTGCATTATGCAACCATTAAAACAAGTCTGTCACCAAGAAATTCACTGATAAACCAGGCACAATGCCTTGTAGGGCTAGCTTAGTTTTATATAACGATACCTTTCGCTTAGTGACATGCAAGGGAAAGAGTACTTTTAATTCACATGCAAGTGAGCAGTTAAAGGGAACCTGTGATCAACTTTATGCTGCCCAAACTAACGGCAGAATAAAGTAGAGATAGGTGAATTGATTTCAGCAGTCTGTCTTTTATAGGTTACTAGCAGAAGGACCCGGCTTCGCACGGGTATATTTCATCTATTTCATTTCATGTTTCCGTGTGTCGTAAAAAGATATCAACAGTATCTCCCATAACAGTGACCTCTACAGCACCCACTCTTTAACAATAACCTCCACAGTGCCTGCCCCTTTAACAGTGATCTCCACAGTGTCCGCCCCTTTAACAGTGACCTCCACAGTAGCCGCACCTTTAACATTTACCTCCACAGTGGCCGCCCCTTTAACATTGACCTCCACAGTGCCCGCCCCTTTAACAATGAGCACATCTTTAACAATGACCTACCTAGTGTCTGCCCCTTTAACAGTGACTTCTACAGTGCATGCCCCTTTAACAGTGATCTCCACAGTGGCAGACCCTTTAACAGTGAACGCCCCTTTAACAGTGACCTCCACAGTGCCAGCCCCTTTGACCGTGACCTCCACAGTGGCTGCCCCTTTTAAAAGTGATCTCCACAGTGCCCACCCCTTTAACAGTGATATCCACAGTTGCCGCCCCTTTAACAGTGACCACCCCTTTAACAGTGACCTCTACAGTGCCCGCCCCTTCAACAGTGACCTCCACAGTGTCCGCCCCTTTAACAGTGACCTCCACAGTGTCCGCCCCTTTAACAGTGACCTCCACAGTGCCCGCCCCTTTAACAGTGACCTCCACAGTGCCCGCCCCTTTAACAGTGACCTCCATTGTGCCCGCCCCTTTAAAAGTGACTTCCACAGTGCCCGCCTCCTTAACAGTGACTTCCACAGTGTTCGCCCCTTTAACAGTGCCTGCCCCTTTAACATTGACCACCCCTTTAACAGTGACCTTCATAGTGGCTGCCACTTTAATAGTGACCTTCACAGAGCCCACCCCTTTAACAGTGACTTCCACAGTGCCCGCCCCTTTAACAGTGAACAAGGACCTGTACACTGCTAAAACCTTTGATCAGTTGTTATGGAAACCTGGAGTAGGACCTGTGAGCTTCTATTGGCTAATAAGGGACATGTGACCGTGTAAATGGCAGTTTGGATTTAAAGAGGACCTTTTACTAGAATAAAACATCTAAACTAACTATACAGACATGTAGAGCGGCGCCCAGGGATCTCCCTGCACTTACTGTTATACCTGGGCGCCGCTCCGTTCTCCCGTTATAGCCTCCGGTATCTTCATAGTTAGGCTCCACCCAGGGGAACCTGCCGGCGTCTCATTCTCCCATGCTGTAGCGCTGGCCAATCGCAGCGCTCAGCTCATAGCCTGAGAGGCCTTTTTTTCTCTCAGGCTATGAGCTGAGCGCTGCGATTGGCCAGCGCTACAGCATGGGAGAATGAGACGCCGGCAGGTTCCCCTGGATGGAGCCTATGAAGATACCGGAGGCTATAACGGGAGAACGGAGCGGCGCCCAGGTATAAGTAAGTGCAGGGAGATCCCTGGGCGCCGCTCTACATGTCTGTATAGTTAGTTTAGATGTTTTATTCTAGTGAAAGGTCCTCTTTAAGTGAAAGGCTTGGTGGCTTCTTTTGGCTAATGCAGGTAATTGGTTTGGGAATATCTCAGGAACGTTAAGTCCTAGAGAGCTGAGACCCGGTCTAAAACCCAGACACCTGATGTACCCGTGTGCCAAATTTGGTAAAGATCGGTCCAGTCGTTTAATCGCACATAAAGAACATCCAGACAGACAGACGTCTAGACAGACAGAAACAAATTTTTATATATATAAGATACTAGCAGAAGGACCCAGCTTCGCACGGGTATATTTCATCTATTTCATTTTATGGTTCTGTGTGTCGTAAAAAGTTATCAACAATTTCCCCCATAACAGTGACGTCTACAGTACCAGCCCCTTTAACAATGACCTCCACAGAGCCCGCCCCTTTAATAGTGACCTCCACAGTGGCCGCCCCTTTAACATTGACCTCCACAGTGCCCGCCCTTTAACAGTGACCTGCACAGTGGCCGACCCTTTAACAGTGCCTGCCCCTTTAACAGTGACCTCCACATTGCCCATTCCTTTAATAGTGCCAGCCCCTTTAACAGTGACCTTCACAGTGCTCATCCCTTTAACTGTGACCTCCACAGTGCCCACCCCTTTAACAGTGACCTCCACATTTCCCGCCCCTTTAATAGTGCCATCCCCTTTAAAAGTGACCGCCACAGTGTCCGCCACTTTGACAGTGACTTCCACAGCACCCACCCGTTTAACAGTGACCTCCACATTTCCCATGCCTTTAATAGTGCCCTCCCCTTTAACAGTGTCCTCCACAGTACCCGCCCCTTTAACAGTGACCTCAACAGTGCCTGCCCCTTTAACAGTGACCACCCCTTTAACAGTGACCTCCACAGTGACCGCCCCTTTAACATTGACCACCCCTTTAACAGTGACCTTCACAGTGGCCGCCCCTTTAACATTGACCTCCACAGTGCCCGCCCTTTAACAGTGACCTGCACAGTGGCCGACTCTTTAACAGTGCCTGCCCCTTTAACAGTGACCTCCACATTGCCCATTCCTTTAATAGTGCCAGCCCCTTTAACAGTGACCTTCACAGTGCCCGCCCATTTAACAGTGACTTCCACAGTGCTCGGCCTCTTTAACAGTGACCTCCACAGTGCCCGCCCCTTTAACAGTGAACTCCATAGCACCCGTCCGTTTAATAGTGGCCCCTGGCCCTCATGCATGTAGCAGTGTAGTTGTGCCGTCATACGTCATATGACAGAATATTTAAGGACCTGCGAACTGCTAAAACCTGTGGTCAGTTGTTATGGCAACCTGGAGTAGGACCTACAAGCTTCTATTGGCTACTAAGGGACATGTGACCGTGTAAATGGCAGTTCGGATTTAAGTGAAAGGCTTGCTGGTTTCTATTGGCTAATGCAGGTCATATTTTGGGAATATCTCAGGAATGGTAAGTCCTAGAGAGCTGAGACCCAGTCTAAAACTTTCCCGGATACCTGATGTACCTGTGTGCCAGATTTGGTGACGATCGGTCCAGTCGTTTGGTCGCGCATAAAGAACGTTCAGACAGACAGAAAATTATTTTTATATATATAAGAGAAAAGTAAGTGGTTGCCGAGAACCAACATGACAATCATTGCAGACTAAGCCTGGAAAAGAGTCATGGCCACCTGAGAAGAGTCATGGTTATTCATGAATTCTTGCTCTCCCTGGCCACCTACTGATGATTGACAGGCTTCCACCTAGTTTTCTCCCTTTCTCTTTAGGAGAAAACTTTCAATCATCAGCAGATGGGCGGGGAGTGCAAGAGATTATGAATAACCATGACTCGAGTCTTAAACCAGCATGCTCGGCCGAACACCAGTTCGGCTTGAGCATTGCTATGCTCGGCACATTGCGGAGTTCGGCCGAACACCACTTGTGCTCGAGCGAGATGTTCGAGTCAGTGTATTTAAATCTAATTTAGCCTCTATTTCTATGCAAAAGATCGCTGTACAGTGAATGAATCCCTCAGTGTGAGTCCACGGCTTAGGAAACCCTGCTCTGACTCCATATATAGCTATGTCCGTATATGGAGTCAGTGCTTGGGGACACCCCAGTGTATTTAAATGTAATTTAGCCTGTATTTCAGAAAAGTTTCTGCCGGGATAAAAACTCACAACCTTTTGCATTAGAGGCAAGGCGCTTAACCACTCAGCTATAATAGCTGCATAGCCAGTAAAAAAAAAAAAAAAAAAAAAAAAAAGACTTCTACTGTACTTCTACTCAGAACTTTACTGTAGAAGTTTTCTTTTTTTTGGTGCTTGGCTATTTGGCTATATAGTGTAGTGGTTAAAGTGCTGGGTTATGATGCAGAAGCTGTGAGTTCAAATCCTGTCGCAAACCTTTCAGAAAGAGGTTAAATTAGATTTATATATTTTATATTTTTTTAGTAATTGCAAAAAATGTATGGCACAAAATAAATGGGTAATTACTAGGAAAAAAAATAAAAAAAATATATATATTTTAAATCATACTTCTGATATATATGAATGCATAATATGTGGGAAACTACTACTGATGTTTTAGCCAAAAAAATATTTACATATATTATATTCTAAATATATAATATGTGTAAATATATTATGGCTAAAAACTTATATGTATATTATATGTTTAAATTAAGTTTAGCCTCTATTTCTGAAAAAACTTGTGACAGGATTTGAACTCACAGCTTCTGCATCATAGCCCAGAACTTTAACCACTACACTATATAGCTGCATAACCAATCACTTAAAAAAAATAAAGAGACTTCTACTGTATATGTCTCAGTAGAAGTACAGTACAGTAGAAGTAGAAGAATTATTATTATTATTTTTTTTTTTAAGTAACTGGCTATACAGCTATTATAGCTGAGTGGTTAAGTGCCTTGCCTCTAATAAAGAAGGTTGTGAGTTTGAATCCCGGCATAAACTTTTCTGAGATACAGGCTAAATTAGATTTAAATACACTGGGGTGTCCTGAAGCACTGACTCCATATATGGACATAGCTATATATGGATTCAGAGCAGGGACTCCTAAGCTGAACTAGAGTCCCAACACCCTTCCCTCTTCAGAGCAGGGGGTGCCTGGGGTTCTCCCATCGACTTCCATTGTGCTCGGGTGATCGGTAGAACACCCAAGCATCACAAAGTGTTCTACTCGAGCACACGAGCAGTTTGGTGCTCACTCAACACTAACCATGACTTTTCTCAGGTAGATTTGACTCTTTCAAGGCCTGTGCTGCAATGATTATGATACTGGTTCTTGGCAACCACTTACTTTTAGCTCATGAGTGACACACTGCTGAAATCAACATGTCTGTCACTAATTTATGCTGCCCTCAGCATAAAGTTGATGACAGCTTCTCTCTAAGTGCACTTTGGGTGGGTCTAAGACCTCTGCCAGCCCCTGCCTTTCCTTGATTGAAAGAACCAGCCAAGATGACTGCTTAGCAACCTGTAAATCAAGGGACAATGGAACTGGCAGAGAAAGCAGGATTTGCTAGGGTGCACAGAGTTTGCCTGGGCCCACCTGCTCTTAACTGGTGCATCACGACTTTGGGTTGTCAAGTTGCAGTACCCCAGAACAAAGTACATGCAAATTCTTCTTGATTTGATGTTATTTAATCTGTAGAGATCTCACTTTTAGTAGAGCCCTCCAGTATTAATAATGCCCTCACAGAGCCACCAGTAGAAATAATCTCACTTTGCATAATCTCCCTAACGCGTGTTGGGACTTTATTTTTTATTTTTTTACATTTGGTCACTAAGACTATAGGTGTCCCTAGGTTAACACGTGTTACTAATATAATTTAAAATCTAACGTTTATTTCATGTCCATAAAATACTGGAACTCTATAGTAATATCAGCTTTGCCTGCTTTATATGTATAAATGATTATAATGGGTCTATATTTTGTAATCCACTAGAGGGCACCCTTCACTGGTATACATTAGATACTCTGTCTAATTCTTATGGCATGACCTATGCTCACTGGATGCGCTCTGTTATTTCCACAGAGCGCTAGCTGCTAACAGTGATGTCAACAGTGATGTCCTTGTGGAATGCATTACTTGTACAAATGTGTCCAATAGACCCCTATCATTGTTAGACACACGCTGGCTAAAACCACACTAATGACACTTTCTGCCCCCCGACATGTTTCGCCAAACACTTGGCGTCTTCAGGGGTTTGGGCAGTGAAGTTTGTGTTGGGGGCGGGGCCACGCTTATGAAACCTCCCTGTGCGCGTCACAGTTCTATTTGCCAATGTGTGTCTCTGTTACTATGCACCAGGGCGTCTGACCAATCGTTGTGTATCTACCATTTCAGGTTCGGTAGTAGCTCCTCCTCAGAGCTCTTTGGCCGATGGGGATTCATCTGCGCTGATGGTGTTGCGCTAATACTTAGTGCCGGTTGCTGGTATTATTGGCTCTTGCGCATGTCTGGACACTTCGTTACTAGTGTCCTGTCTGTCATATATGCGCGCGCGTCTCTGCTTTTCATGACGTAATGGCTATGCGACTCTCATCTATTGCGCATGCCGTCTGACTTAGTTTTTCATCCCGATCGTGCGGTGTACTGCGTCTGCTCAGAATAACAGAGCAGGTATCCCACACCTTCACAGCTCATGCGCTTGGACTCTGCTTTGTCACTTATCTCTTCTGATTCCTACCAGATGTATCTATGCACTTCTATTAGTTTTAATACCTCTTTGATTCCCCTATATTTAGTGAAATGACGTTTCTCTCCTTAATCCATCCATCTATGAGATGTACTCATGCGCTTGTGGCAAAAAATGTTACTATGTTTGGCAGCAAGACATATAAATTAGGATTATACAGGGGCATATATACCTTTACTCTGTATTATCTTAATATTCAGGCTGTTATGATCTCTATTACTGCCTCTTGCTAGTCTGAATAGTTTAGCTTACCTAATATATCCTCCTATTTTATCATCTCAATTATGATGGATGATTATTCCAATTATTAATCATCCTTCTCCTCTATATTTTTCTCCTTTTCATTAAGTCATATCTACTATATTAATCATATTCTATCATTTATGCATTGTAGGTACCCTGATGATGCCTTGGTTTCCATCTGTTCCTCAACATCCCACCTGGTAAGTGCTTATTATTAATAATGTATACGTGATATTCACTTATGTTTTTATATATCAAATTTTATATATATATATATATATATATATATATACACTGTGTGCAGAATTATTAGGCAAATGAGTATTTTGACCACATCATCCTCTTTATGCATGTTGTCTTACTCCAAGCTGTATAGGCTCGAAAGCCTACTACCAATTAAGCATATTAGGTGATGTGCATCTCTGTAATGAGAAGGGGTGTGGTCTAATGACATCAACACCCTATATCAGGTGTGCATAATTATTAGGCAACTTCCTTTCCTTTGGCAAAATGGGTCAAAAGAAGGACTTGACAGGCTCAGAAAAGTCAAAAATAGTGAGATATCTTGCAGAGGGATGCAGCACTCTTAAAATTGCAAAGCTTCTGAAGCGTGATCATCGAACAATCAAGCGTTTCATTCAAAGTAGTCAACAGGGTCGCAAGAAGCGTGTGGAAAAACCAAGGCGCAAAATAACTGCCCATGAACTGAGAAAAGTCAAGCGTGCAGCTGCCAAGATGCCACTTGCCACCAGTTTGGCCATATTTCAGAGCTGCAACATCACTGAAGTGCCCAAAAGCACAAGGTGTGCAATACTCAGAGACATGGCCAAGGTAAGAAAGGCTGAAAGACGACCACCACTGAACAAGACACACAAGCTGAAACGTCAAGACTGGGCCAAGAAATATCTCAAGACTGATTTTTCTAAGGTTTTATGGACTGATGAAATGAGAGTGAGTCTTAATGGGCCAGATAGATGGGCCCGTGGCTGGATTGGTAAAGGGCAGAGAGCTCCAGTCCGACTCAGACGCCAGCAAGGTGGAGGTGGAGTACTGGTTTGGGCTGGTATCATCAAAGATGAGCTTGTGGGGCCTTTTCGGGTTGAGGATGGAGTCAAGCTCAACTCCCAGTCCTACTGCCAGTTTCTGGAAGACACCTTCTTCAAGCAGTGGTACAGGAAGAAGTCTGCATCCTTCAAGAAAAACATGATTTTCATGCAGGACAATGCTCCATCACACGCGTCCAAGTACTCCACAGCGTGGCTGGCAAGAAAGGGTATAAAAGAAGAAAATCTAATGACATGGCCTCCTTGTTCACCTGATCTGAACCCCATTGAGAACCTGTGGTCCATCATCAAATGTGAGATTTACAAGGAGGGAAAACAGTACACCTCTCTGAACAGTGTCTGGGAGGCTGTGGTTGCTGCTGCACGCAATGTTGATGGTGAACAGATCAAAACACTGACAGAATCCATGGATGGCAGGCTTTTGAGTGTCCTTGCAAAGAAAGGTGGCTATATTGGTCACTGATTTGTTTTTGTTTTGTTTTTGAATGTCAGAAATGTATATTTGTAAATATTGAGATGTTATATTGGTTTCACTGGTAAAAATAAATAATTGAAATGGGTATACAGTCATGTGAAAAAATTAGGACACCCTTTGAAAGCATGTGGTTTTTTGTAACATTTTTAATAAATTTATTTTATTTTATCTCCGTTTCAACAATACAGAGAGATTAAAGTAATCCAACTAAACAAAGAAAACTGAAGAAAAGTCTTTTCAAGATCTTCTGTAAATGTCATTCTACAAAAATGCCTATTCTAACTGAGGAAAAAGATAGGACACCCTCACATGTATTCCCTCTTAAATTGGCTCAGATCTCACACAGGTATATCACACCAGGTGCACATAATTAGTAGATCGTTACTCTGCATGTTGAATGAGGCTTGCCCTATTTAAACCTCAGACATTTAGTTTGGTGTGCTCCTGACTGTTGAAGTGAGAGTGAGCACCATGGTGAGAGCAAAAGAGCTGTCAGAGGACTTCAGAAAAAAGATTGTAGCAGCCTATGAGTCTGGGAAGGGATTTAAAAAGATCTCAAAAGATTTTGAAATCAGCCATTCCACTGTCCGGAAGATAGTCTACAAGTGGAGGGCTTTCAAAACAACTGCCAACATGCCCAGGACTGGTCGCCCCAGCAAGTTCACCCCAAGAGCAGACCGCAAGATGCTAAAAGAGGTATCCAAAAACCCTAAAGTGTCATCTCGAGAACTACAGCAGGCTCTGGCTACTGTTGATGTAGAAGTACATGCCTCTACAATCAGAAAGAGACTGTACAAGTTTAACTTGCATGGGAGGTGTGCAAGGAGGAAACCTTTGCTTTCCAAGAGAAACATCGAGGCCAGACTGACATTTGCCTGCGATAAAGTTGACAAAGACCAGGACTTCTGGAATAATGTTCTTTGGACAGATGAGTCCAAAATTGAATTATTTGGACACAACAGCAGAGGACATGTTTGGCGTAAACCAAACACAGCATTCCAAGAAAAGAACCTCATACCAACTGTGAAGCATGGAGGTGGAAGTGTCATGGTTTGGGGCTGCTTTGCTGCAGCAGGACCTGGTCAGCTCACCATCATAGAATCCACGATGAATTCTACTGTGTATCAGAAGGTGCTTGAAGAACATGTGAGACCATCAGTTAGAAAATTAAAGCTGAAGCGGAACTGGACCATGCAACATGACAATGACCCAAAACATACTAGTAAATCAACCAAAGATTGGCTGAAAAAGAAGAAATGGAGAGTCCTGGAATGGCCAAGTCAAAGTCCAGATTTGAATCCCATTGAGATGCTGTGGGGTGACTTGAAAAGGGCTGTACGTGCAAGAAACCCCTCAAACATCTCACAGCTGAAAAAGTTCTGCATTGAGGAGTGGGGTAAAATTTCCTCAGACCGATGTCGAAGACTGGTAGATGGCTACAAGAACCGTCTCACTGCAGTTATTTCAGCCAAAGGAGGTAACACTTGCTATTAGGGGCAAGGGTGTCCTATCTTTTTCCTCAGTTAGAATAGGCATTTTTGTAGAATGACATTTACAGAAGATCTTGAAAAGACTTTTCTTCAGTTTTCTTTGTTTAGTCGGATTACTTTAATCTCTCTGTATTGTTGAAACGGAGATGAAATAACCATTTATTAAAAATGTTACAAAAAACCACATGCTTTCAAAGGGTGTCCTAATTTTTTCACAAGACTGTATATTTGTTTTTTGTTAAGTTGCCTAATAATTATGCACAGTAATAGTCACCTGCACACAAAGATATCCCCCTAAAATAGCTAAAACTAAAAACAAACTAAAAACTACTTCCAAAAATATTCAGCTTTGATATTAATGAGTTTTTTGGGTTCATTGAGAACATGGTTGTTGTTCAATAATAAAATTAATCCTCAAAAATACAACTTGCCTAATAATTCTGCACTCCCTGTATATATATATATATATATATATATATATATATATATATTATTTTTAAGATAAGATATTTTATTATTTTTAATTACTATTTGGCTTTTTTATTTTTTATTTCTTATTATTTCTTATTGTTTTGCTTTTCATCATCTATTTTTATTATAGTTTTTATTATTTGATAGTGTGATTAGTATAGATTTTTATTTTTATTATTTAATTTTGATTTTTATATTTTTATTTTTCATATTTTTATTTTTTTTATTTTTTTAAGTATATATGTTTTTCTTATTATTTTTTAT
Organism: Bufo bufo; assembly: GCF_905171765.1. Taxonomy (NCBI): domain Eukaryota; kingdom Metazoa; phylum Chordata; class Amphibia; order Anura; family Bufonidae; genus Bufo; species Bufo bufo. The sequence goes on from NC_053389.1 coordinate 544,032,719, forward strand.
TTTTTATTTTTTTGGTGTTAGTTGTGATCCCTCGGATCCCTTATATATTATTTGAATGACTATTCAAATATTATTTTTTCTATTTATATATTTTATTATTAGTGTTTATGTGTGAACTATAAATTTATTAGTGTTTAATTACACCTTGTGTGATATCTGTTGCGTTGTGGAGGTTCTTATTTTATGGGCCCTATTATTAGTTTTGATACTTTGCATTCTATTATTAATTACTTCCTTATTTTTATTTCTACTATTTGTACTTATTTATTTTGGGAGATTAAACGTCCGCTAATATAATACCTAAAATCTTCTGATTTCTCCTGTTTGGCAGATACCCACATTGACTTGGTCATATACCCCGTTTTACATAGCTGTTTCTCACCATTGTTGTTATATTGCTGTTTTTTTTATTGGCTTCGCCACCCAATTTTATAAAATAACTAACATGTTCTATTAATTTCTTATATGTTACTAATAATTTAGTCATATTTCTGGAATCTCTCTTATAGGAACGAGGCATAGGTGAACCCCTCATTTAATCCATATGGGGCTAAGCTCCCTAAACGATATATCCATCGGGTTTCCTCCTGTTGTAACCTCCGATCCAGGTTACCCATTCTTGGGCCCAATTGGAGTTTTTGTGTGCCCCATACTTTCAAATTCTGGACATTCCCATTATGTATAAGATGCATATGTCTTGAGAGGGGTGTATCCCCAGTGGTATTTATAATGCTAAGGTATTTGGAGATGCGTCTTCGGAGTTCTTACGTGGTTTTACCCACGTAAATCTTTGGACAGTCACATTGAATGGCATATACTACTCCCATAGATTTACAATTGATATACTCTTTAATCCGATATTTTTTATTATCAATAGGATCCAAGAATTCCTTCTTTGGTGACATCATCTTGCAGAAACTACAATCCCCACATGGATACGACCCAATCGTTCGAAGCCAGGTAGGTTCTTCTTGTTTTTTGTCCTGAATGAAGTGACTATGCACTAATTTTTCTTTTATGTTCTGCCCCCTTCTATATGTGATGGATGGCCTAGGGGTGATGATTTCTTTCAATTCATCATCTGAGAGCAGTATATGCCAATGACGTGTCAAGATCTTACGTATCTTTTCATGTTGTCCATCATAGATGCCTATACAGCGTATTACTTTCTCATTTTGTGTTCTACTTGTCTGTTGCCCAAGAGTAGACTCGTTCTGCTGCTTTTTTTTAGCTCGATTGTATGCATAATGCAAGGTCTTTTTCGGGTATCCTCTTGCTAAGAACTTTTCATATAGGAGCCCACACTCTGCTTCAAATCCTTCAATTGTGGAACAATTACGTTTAGCTCGTAAATATTGTCCAATTGGGATTCCTTTCTTAAGGCTGGTTGGATGATGGCTTTTCCAATGTAGAAGGTTGTTTGTAGAGGTGGCTTCCTATAGATAGTAGTTTTGATGCTGCCATCTTTCTCCAGGGCAATCGTAAGGTCTAGGAAGTTGATAGTTCTCTGATCTATTTCAGCAGTAAATTTCAGGCCTAGTGTATTATCATTGAGTTCATTTACAAACTCAAGAAATTGTGTTCTGGTGCTATCCCACAAAATTAAAATGTCGTCTATGAAACGACCCCAATAAAGTATGTGATCCGTAAATTGTTGGTTTTCTTCAGTGAATATTACCTGTTCTTCCCAACACCCTAAAAATAAATTTGCAAAGCTAGGTTCACAGATGGTCCCCATAGCTGTCCCAGTGGTCTGTAAATAATACTTACCATTAAAAGTGAAGTAGTTGTGAGTCAACAAAAAGTGCAATAGTGATACAATAAATTCATTGTGCTCTTGAAATTTTATGCCCTTCTTGTATCCGCAGGATACCTCAAGATGTCCCAACCCAGTACCAGCAAATACAAGTGGAGCGATGGGAGGAGGAGGTGGACAGTCAGTTGTAGTACAATCATCATCTTGTTCATCATTACCTCAACAAATGGGAAGTGGCCCAGCTGGAACCACTGTCCAACCAGGCAATACGACCCAAACATTCATGCCCCATTTTTTAGTGCCTGGGATACAGCTCAGGGACAGAGACAAGTGGGGCTATCGTCAGGGGACATAGCTGCTGTATCATCTAATGAAATGCAAATTATCAACCTCACTGACCTGACACTAACATCAGAACATAAGGCCATGTTAAGTAAAGGCCTATCATTTACACCATTACCCTATTTTGATTGCTTCAGTTGGGTTAAGGATGTAAATCTATTTGCGAGGAAGTTGGCTCTATATAAAGAACATAAAAATGTGGAAAGAGATCCAACAAAACAAAGTGCCAAAGAAATACAAGCGATACAAATCTTAGAAGATTTACAGAGGGAGCACCAAGGAGAAATAGTACCACCCAGGGCACCTCACAGTACATTAACCCCACAATCGAGATTTACTCCATCATTTACGAAATATGGGAAAATAGAGTCGTTTGTTGATCTGGTAACTAAGGATCTTCAAAAAATAAATACCAGTAAGACCATCCTGGGATCCAATTTAACATCAGAAGAGAGAGCAGCTTTAGATAGTTTGATTAAAAATGAGAATCTAGAGATCAAACCCTCTGACAAAGGAGGAAACATAGTGCTCCTTAAAAAAGAGTACTATGTAAGCATGGTCATGACCCTCCTGAACGATACTAATACATATCGAATACTGAGAGAAAACCCTACAGAGAAATTTAAACAAGACCTGGAAATCATTCTTGATGAAGCTAAGGAGAGAGACCTCATCACTAAAGAGGAAATGAAAGTTCTCTATAATCCTCATCCAACTATAGCTACCTTTTATGCGATCCCTAAGGTACATAAAAAATGAGATCCTATTCCAAGGAGGCCAATAGTGTCAGGCAACCAGAGTTTATGTGAGGGGATCAGCAGCTATGTGGACCAGATGATATCCCCATTTGTACCTAGTCTATCCTCTTTCCTTAAAGATACTAAGGACACGCTGACCAAGCTCCAGGGCATTCAGGTCAATAAGACCACACTTGTAGCGAGTCTGGACGTAGAGGCTCTCTATACCAGCATCAGACAAAATCTTGGCCTACAAGCAATCAGACACTATTTAAACAAGAAGGGCACACAATTTCAAGAGCACAATGATTTTATTTTATCACTATTGCACTTTTTGTTGACTCACAACTACTTCACTTTTAATGGTAAGTATTATTTACAGACCACTGGGACAGCTATGGGGACCATCTGTGCACCTAGCTTTGCAAATTTATTTTTAGGGTGGTGGGAAGAACAGGTAGTATTCACTGAAGAAAACCAACAATTTACGGATCACATACTTTATTGGGGTCGTTTCATAGACGACATTTTAATTTTGTGGGATAGCACCAGAACACAATTTCTTGAGTTTGTAAATGAACTCAATGATAATACACTAGGCCTGAAATTTACTGCTGAAATAGATCAGAGAACTATCAACTTCCTAGACCTTACGATTGCCCTGGAGAAAGATGGCAGCATCAAAACTACTATCTATAAGAAGCCTACCTCTACAAACAACCTTCTACATTGGAAAAGCCATCATCCAACCAGCCTTAAGAAAGGAATCCCAACTGGACAATATTTATGGGCTAAACATAATTGTTCCACAATTGAAGGATTTGAAGCAGAGTGTGGGCTCCTATATGAAAAGTTTTTAGCAAGAGGATGCCCGAAAAAGACCTTGCATTATGCATATAATCGAGCTAAAAAAAAGCAGCAGAACGAGTCTACTCTTGGGCAACAGACAAGTAGAACACAAAATGAGAAAGTAATACGCTGTATAGGCGTCTATGAGGGACAACATGAAAAGATACGTAAGATCTTGACACGTCATTGGCATATACTGCTCTCAGATGATGAATTGAAAGAAATCATCACCCCTAGACCATCCATCACATATAGAAGGGGGCAGAACATAAAAGAAAAATTAGTGCATAGTCACTTCATTCAGGACAAAAAGCAAGAAAAACCTACCTGGCTTCGAACGATTGGGTCGTATCCATGTGGGGATTGTAGTTTCTGCAAGATGATGTCACCAAAGAAGGAATTCTTGAATCCTAGTGATAATAAAAAATATCGGATTAAAGAGTATATCAATTGTAAATCTATGGGAGTAGTATATGCCATTCAATGTGACTGTCCAAAGATTTATGTGGGTAAAACCACGCAAGAACTGCGAAGACGCATCTCCAAACACCTTAGAATTATAAATACCACTGGGGATACACCCCTCTCAAGACATATGCATCATATACATAATGGGAATGTCCAGAATTTGAAAGTATGGGGCATACAAAAACTCCAATTGGGCCCAAGAATGGGTAACCTGGATCGGAGGTTACAACAGGAGGAAACCCGATGGATATATCGTTTAGGGAGCTTAGCCCCATATGGATTAAATGAGGGGTTCACCTATGCCTCGTTCCTATAAGAGAGATTCCAGAAATATGACTAAATTATTAGTAACATATAAGAAATTAATAGAACATGTTAAAAGTTATTTTATAAAATTGGGTGGCGAAGCCAATTAAAAAACCAGCAATATAACAACTAATAATAGGGCCCATAAAATAAGAACCTCCACAACGCAACAGATATCACACCAGGTGTAATTAAACACTAATAAATTTATAGTTCACACATAAACACTAATAATAAAATATATAAATAGAAAAAATTATATTTGAATAGTCATTAAAATAATATATAAGGGATCCGAGGGATCACAACTAACACCAAAAAACGAAAAAATAAAAAATAATAAGAAAAACATATATACTTAAAAAAAAAAAAAAAAATGAAAAAGAAATATAAAAATCAAAATTAAATAATAAAAATAAAAATCTATACTAATCACACTATCAAATAATAAAAACTATAATAAAAATAGATGATGAAAAGCAAAACAATAAGAAATAATAAGAAATAAAAAATAAAAAAGCCAAATAGTAATTAAAAATACTAAAATATCTTATATCTTAAAAATAATATATATATATATATATATATATATATATATATATAAAAAAAATAATTGATATATAAAAACATAAGTGAATATCACGTATACATTATTAATAATAAGCACTTACCAGGTGGGGTGTTGAGGAACAGATGGAAACTAGGGCATCATCAGGGTACCTACAATGCATAAATGATAGAATATGATTAATATATAGTAGATATGAAAAGGAGAAAAATATAGAGGAGAAGGATAATTAATAATTGGAATAACCATCCATCATAATTGAGATGATAAAATAGGAGGATATATTAGGTAAGCTAAACTATTCAGACTAGCAAGAGGCAGTAATAGAGATCATAACAGCCTGAATATTAAGATAATACAGAGTAAAGGTATATATGCCCCCGTATAATCCTAATTTATATGTCTTGCTGCCAAACATAGTAACATTTTTTGCCACAAGCGCATGAGTACATCTCATAGATGGATGGATTAAGGAGAGAAACGTCATTTCACTAAATATAGGGGAATCAAAGAGGTATTAAAACTAATAGAAGTGCATAGATACACCTGGTAGGAATCAGAAGAGATAAGTGACAAAGCAGAGTCCAAGCGCATGAGCTGTGAAGGTGTGGGATACCTGCTCTGTTATTCTGAGCAGACGCAGTACACCGCACGATCGGGATGAAAAACTAAGTCAGACGGCATGCGCAATAGATGAGAGTCGCATAGCCATTACGTCATGAAAAGCAGAGACGCGCGCGCATATATGACAGACAGGACACTAGTAACGAAGTGTCCAGACATGCGCAAGAACCAATAATACCAGCAACTGGCACTAAGTATTAGCGCAACACCATCAGCGCAGATGAATCCCCATCGGCCAAAGAGCTCTGAGGAGGAGCTACTACCGAACCTGAAATGGTAGATACACAACGATTGGTCAGACGCCCTGGTGCATAGTAACAGAGACACACATTGGCAAATAGAACTGTGACGCGCACAGGGAGGTTTCATAAGCGTGGCCCCGCCCCCAACACAAACTTCACTGCCTAAACCCCTGAAGACGCCAAGTGTTTGGCGAAACATGTCGGGGGGCAGCAAGTGTCATTAGTGTGGTTTTAGCCAGCGTGTGCCTAATAATGATAGGGGTCTATTGGACACATTTGTACAAGTAATGCATTCCACAAGGACATCACTGTTGACATCACTGTTAGCAGCTAGCGCTCTGTGGAAATAACAGAGCGCATCCAGTGAGCATAGGTCATACCATAAGAATTAGACAGAGTATCTAATGTATACCAGTGAAGGGTGCCCTCTAGTGGATTACAAAATATAGACCCATTATAATCATTTATACATATAAAGCAGGCAAAGCTGATATTACTATAGAGTTCCAGTATTTTATGGACATGAAATAAACGTTAGATTTTAAATTATATTAGTAACACGTGTTAACCTAGGGACACCTATGGTCTTAGTGACCAAATGTAAAAAAAAAAAAAGGTAGAAATAAGGCCTCTATTGTTCCCCCATGGGTAATAAAGCTCTCTACAGTACCCTCAGTAGTAATAGGACCCCTCATAGTGCTCTTAGTAAAAATAAGGCAGATCTATAAGTCCCTCCTATAGAGTCCCCAGTAGTAATAAGAACGCCTATAATGTTCCCCGGATTTATAATACCCCTACAGTGCCCCCAGTATTTATACTGCCTCCTACTGTTATAATGCTCATCCTGAAGTGCCTCCAGTATTTATAATGTCCCCTGGATTTGCAGTGCCCTGTAATTATATTCCTTGTTTCACCATACAGTCACATGTATATAACATCACACCATCTCTCCTGCCCCCTCCAAAATACTGTCCCATGTAAATAACATCACCCACCTCCCTTCAGCCGCTCCAATATTTAGTCCCATTTAAATAACACTATTTCCCTCCCTCTGCCATAGAGTCTCATGTAAATAACATCACACCACTTTCTTTAATTGACCCAGTCAATCTGCCAACATCTTGTATTGAAAAGCTCCAGCTGATAATGATGAGTCCTGAATATTCATGAGCTCCTGACTCTCCCCGCCTACCTGCTGCTGATTGACAGTTTTTTCTATATGAATCAGCATCAGGTGGGCAGTGGAGTGGCTATAGCTCTAAATAAAAAAAACGCTGGACTCAAATCAGCTCATTAGCATGCGGCATCTTTGTGTGTATATTATGAGGTAACCATCTGTCACACCAGTAAGTGAATACATCTAAGGTACTTTTTAGTAGTTAATATTTGTATATAATTAATTAGATTATAATCAAATATCCACATGACAGGTTCCCTTTAAGATGGATAAACACAAATGTGTTAACAATCCAGACAATTTCTGCTACATATATGGCAAATACATTACTTCTGATCAGCGCAAGAATCTGACAAAGCGAGTGCGTCTTGCTTACAAGTATTACTTTGACTGTAAAATTGGAGATCAAGATAAAAGCTGGGCACCTCATGTTTGTTGCACTGTGTGTTACTCTGGGCTAATGCAGTGGTTGAATGTTAAAAGGAAAGGAATGGCTTTTGCAGTGCCTATGGTTTGGTGTGAGCAGAAAAATCACCATTCAGACTGTTACTTTTGCAGGACTAAAATCGTTGTATATTTAAAGGGTTTCTATCACTTGGTATGACATAATTAGCTGTCAGACACTAGCGATCTGCTAGTGTCTGCTCTGGCCAACCATCCTACTATAATCACTTGTGGGGCAGCGGTTTTGCTAAAAAACTAACTTTTATAAATATGCTAATGAGCCTCTAGGTGCTATGTGGGCGTCATTAGCACCTAGAGGCTCCGTCTACCTTCATACACAGCCGCCGCCCAGCGCGTCCCTCCAGCCCGCCCATGTCCTCCTCCGTGTGACGCAGCGGACGAGTTCTCGCGCATGCGCCGTGCGCGGCTGTATTCGGCGCATTTGAGATCTCAGCTCGGAGCGGTCAGACATTCAATGCGCATGCGCGGCTGTATTCGGCGCATGCGCATTGAATGTCTGACCGCTCCGAGCTGAGATCTCAAATGCGCCGAATACAGCCGCGCACGGCGCATGCGCGAGAACTCGTCCGCTGCGTCACACGGAGGAGGACATGGGCGGGCTGGAGGGACTCGCTGGGCGGCGGCTGTGTATGAAGGTAGACGGAGCCTCTAGGTGCTAATGACGCCCACATAGCACCTAGAGGCTCATTAGCATATTTATAAAAGTTAGTTTTTTAGCAAAACCGCTGCCCCACAAGTGATTATAGTAGGATGGTTGGCCAGAGCAGACACTAGCAGATCGCTAGTGTCTGACAGCTAATTATGTTATACCAAGTGATAGAAACCCTTTAAAGAGAAACAAGTCACAAATTTTGTATCCTGACTGAGTCTGTTTTTAAAACAGTACCACACGAATTCAGTGCCTACCCCTCTCACAGCAGGAACAGCATTTGAAACAGACGGTTCTGATGCTGATGAAGAAGAAGATGTTTATTGTCACAAAGTATTTCCTGATCCAGAACAACTGGAGGGTCAGTCGCACTTGCTGAGCCAATCAGATTTAGATGATCTGGTAAGAGAGTCTGTCATTAAAGAAAAGTCAGAACTGCTAGCTTCTAGACTTCAGGAATGGAATTTGCTACAACGAGGCACCACAACTTCACACTTTCATCATCGACACATGTTAGCAAGTTAGCTGCATACTATGCAATGGAAAGCGATGTCTGTTTCGGTACTGATGTAAATGGTCTTATGATGGAGTTAGATGGTACACATGTTCCCGAGGCTGTTCATAGACTCTAGCAAAACAAGTTTGAAAGCTGTCTTGTTGCACAATGGTAACGAAAAACCATCTGTTCCATTGGATCATGCGGTTGGAATGAAAGAGACCAATGCTTCTATGGAGTTAATTTTGAAAATGATCAAATACTCAGAACATAAATGGAAAATTTGTGCTGACCTGAAAGTGGTAGCACTGGTGCTTGGCCTACAGTTAGGGTACACAAAGCATATGTGTTTCTTGTGCCTATGGAACAGTCGTGATGACAACAATCATTACAAAATGAGACAGTGGCCTCTCAGAGTCGAGCACCAGTGGCGTACCTACCATATAGGCAGACAAAACCGCTGCTATGGGGCCATGAGGAAGAGGGGCCCACGGTGGAGGAGATGCCCGCCGCCTAATTGCTCCTGTCTATCTTTCTAAAGCTATAGGATCTTTGATGAAGTCATCACAAGTCCTGTAAGGAAACTGCACAGTGTAACGTGTAGTTCCCAGGTTAGAACAGTGCATCTAACAGGACCTGTGATGATATCATCTTCAACATCACAGGTCCTGCAGGATATAGCAAAGGAACTGCACCAAAAATGGTGTAGTTCCTAGGTTTGAAAGGTACATCTGCCAGGACCTGTGATGACATCATCACAGGTCCTTCAACCACTAACAGCAAGTATTAGAAGTTCACAATCAGCTCAGCATTGATCCATACAGACTGTAATGGAGTGGTAAGAGGAGGTCCTCCACTTATCATTTACCCCCCGTCCATGCCCTGTTTTTACTCATTGCTCACTCATGTATAATACTTCAGACAGGTACAGTGACCACTACCTCATGTACCTGACACACAAAGTGACCATAATGCATAACTGACCACATATTTCTATAAACACTGCATCTACAGTATTATACCTTGTATGCCTCACATCAATACACTGCTCTGTATATAAATATATATATATATATATATATATATATACACACACACACACACACACATACATGCACACATACAGTCACACCGCATATATTATACAGTATTATAGATGCAATATGTACAGATATATAGTATATCCAGCAGTGTACTGATATGTGAGGTACGAGGTATAATAGATGAAGTGTGTACAGATATATTGTATATACAGCAGTGGACTGATATGTGAGGTACGAGCTGTAATTTATACCTCATACCTCATGTCAATACACTGCTGTATTTACTATATACCTGTACACATTGCATATATTATACCCTGTACCTCATATATCAGTACACTATGGTATATTATATACCTGTACACGCTGCATATATTATACCTCGTACCTCACATATCAGTACTCTGCTGTATATACTATAAATCTATACACACTGCATCTATTATACCTCGTACCTCACATATCAGTACACTGCTGTATATACTATACATCTGTACACACTGCATCTATTATAGCTCTTTTGTGTGCCAGGGCTGTTTTGTAATCCCAATCTGGCCCTGATGGCATAAATTATAAAACGCAGCAGCAAGAATAGTTCATGGAACATAGAGAGAGGCCTGGAATGGGTAGTGGGAGGGGCTATAAAAGGGGAATGGGGGCCCAATTTCGATTCTTGCTATGGGGCCCAGTGATTTCTATGTACACCCCTGGTCAGTACAATGTACAACACAAATCACTGGTCGATCCACTTCAAGTTTATCTTCCACCACATCACATTAAACTTGGTTTAACCCCTTCCCGACACATGACGTACTACTACGTCATGGGAACCACTGCGTTCCCGCAATTTGACGTAATAGTACGTCATGGTGATTGTGCGGGCACTCGAGCGGGGCGCGCGCGATCACTGCAGGGGCCCGGCAGTCCGTGTTAGCTGGGCCCCTGCTGTATCCGCCGGCATTGCTGTAAAAGCCAATGCGCGCGGATTAACCCCTTCTATGCCGCGGTCCACGCTGACCGCGACATAGGTGGGGTTTGTTTCGGGTGAGTGAGCGCATCGAGTCCCCGCGCTGCTGCTGTGGCGGAGACCCGATGCGTGACAAGGCAGCCCGATGCCGTGCTGAGGCTGCCTAATGCCTTGCATGGCATTGGGACCTGCCTTCTACGGGTGCCGAGGAGATCCAGCCTCAGGCTGGGTCTCCTAGGCAACCTGTTAGTGTATGACTCAGTGTCATACACTAACAGGCAATGCATTACAATACAGATGTATTATAATGCATTGCAGAGGGGAACAGACCCCCAAAAGTGAACATCAGAAATAAAGTAAAGAAAAAAAAGGTTAAAAAAAGTGTTAATAAAATTAATAAAGTAATAAAATTAATAAAGTAAAAAAAGAAAAAAAATTCCCCTTTCCCCTTGTTTTATAATAAAAAACAGAAAAAACTAAACAAAGACCCACTGTAAGGCCCCTTTCACACGGGTGAGTATTCCGCGCGGATGCGATGCGGGAGGTGAACGCATTGCACCCGCACTGAATACCGACCCATTCATTTCTATGGGGATGTTCACATGAGCGGTGATTTTCACGCATCACTTATGCGTTGCCTGAAAATCGCTGCATGCTCTATATTCTGCGTTTTTCATGCAACGCAGGCCCCATAGAAGTGAATGGGGTTGCGTGAAAATCGCAAGCATCCGCAAACAAGTGCGGATGCGGTGCGATTTTCACGCATGGTTGCTAGGTGACAGTCTATTCACTGTATTATTTTCCCTTATAACATGGATATAAGGGAAAATAATAGCATTCTGAATACAGAATGCAAAGTAAAACAGCGCTGGAGGGGTTAAAAAAAATAAAAACTAATTTAACTCACCTTAATCCACTTGATCGCAATGTCGGCATCTCCTTCTGTCCCCTTTAACTGAATAGGACCTGTGGTGAGCATTAATTATAGTTCAAGGACCTTTGATGACGTCACTCCGGTCATCACATGGTACGTCACATGATCTTTTACCATGGTGAATCACCATGGTAAAAGATCATGTGACGTACCATGTGATGACCGGAATGACGTCACCACAGGTCCTGTTGCTGCACAGAGATCAGATGAAGCCAGAAGGAGATGCCGGGCCGTGAACAAGTGGACTAAGGTGAGTTAAAAAAAAATGTATTCTTTTTTTACCCTTCCAGCGATGTTTTACTATGTATTCTGTATTCAGAATGCTATTATTTTCCCTTATAACCATGTTATAAGGGAAAATAATACTATTTACAGAACACCGATCCCAAGCCCGAACTTCTGTGAAGAAGTTAGGGTTTGGGTACCAAACATGCACGATTTTTCTCACGCGAGTGCAAAACGCATTACAATGTTTTGCACTCGCGAGGAAAAATCGCGGGTGTTCCCGCAACGTACCCGCACATTTTCCCCCAATGCCCGTGTGAAAGGGGCCTAAGGGATCATCTCTTTGCAGGGGGTCACACTCACAGATATCTTCACAGGCACGGTTATAATTAGGGTTGAGCGAACCTGAACTGTAAAGTTCGGGTTCGTACCGAACTTTAGGATTTTTGAACCCGAACATTTCCGTAAAAGTTCGGGTTCGGTGTTCGACGCTCTCTTGGCGCTTTTTGAAAGGCTTTTCTAAATATTTTCTAAATATTTTCTAAATATTTTAGTTAGAAGGGGGGCGGCGGCGGCCATTTGATGCAAGCTCAGTGCACCAGCACTGACATCTGAGCTTTTGGGACATTGCAAATCACCATTTTTTTTTGGCAAACTACAACATCTGGATTAGACTGTGTGCAAATTAAACTAGAAATACACCCATCGTTTTCTGGGCTTTTAAAAACACACTATGTTTTTCAAAAACCAGTGATTTCCAGATCTGCAAGTGTTAAATTCAAGTTTAATATATACAGCTTTCATATTCGGTTACCAAAAAAATACTTTTTTGGCAATCTACAACATATGTATTAGTCAGTGTGCAATTTAAGGCAGAAATACACCCATCATTTCCTGTGGTTTGAAAAACACACTTTTTTGACAAAAAACACTATTTTCAGGCCTTGCAGGCCTTGAAATTACAGGCTTATATACTGCTGTCAAATTCAGTTGTTAAACAAACACTCGTTTGGGCACAAAAAATTTAGTTGGCAGCCTTTGATGCAGATGTCATTGTGAGATACACCCTTAATACATTTGGGTTACATTCAGAGATTTTAAACACCGCCACTTGGTGCACCAATATTGAATTCAGGCCTACACTGGTTCAGGCCTGTAAGATACTCCCTCTACATACAGGGGTTTGAATCAGGGATTTGAAATACAGCCATTTGAAATACAGAAATGTTGTGCAAAGAAATATTGAATTCAGGCCTAAACTGGTTCAAACCGTGTGAGATACCCCCTCTACATACAGGGGTTTGAATCAGGGATTTGAAATACAGCCATTTGAAATACAGCCATTTAAGGCAAAGAAATATTTACTTCAGGGCTACACTGGTTCAGACCGTGTTATATACCCCCTCTACATACAGGGGTTTGAATCAGGGATTTGAAATACAGCCATTTGAAATACAGCAATGTTGAGCAAAAATATATTTACTTCAGGCCTACACTGGTTCAGGCCCTGTGAGATACCCCCTCTACATACAGAGGTTTGAATCAAGGATTTGAAATACAGCCATTTAAAATACAGCCATTTTAAGCAAAGAAATATTTACTTCAGGCCTACACTGGTTCAGGCCCTGTGAGATACTCCCTCTACATACAGGGGTTGGATTCAGGGATTTGAAATACAGCCATTTTGTGCAAAGAAATATTTACTTCAGGCCTACACTGGTTCAGACCGTGTGAGATACACCCTTTACATACTGTTGTTCTATTCTACTATTAATTTAGTGCAAGATCCTGAATTTGAAAAATATGAGGAGAGCATCAAATAAGGGACGTGGCACAGGTCGTGGTCAAGCCCCTTCCTCAGGTGCGAGTAGGCGACAAAACCTGCAGCGGTATTTGGTCGGGCCTAATGCTGCTCTATGAATGGTGAGGCCTGAACAAGTACAGGCAATAGTAGATTGGGTTGCTGACAGTGGATCCAGGTCCTTCACATTATCTCCCACCCATTATTCTGCTGAAAGAAAACAGTTGGCACCTGCAGCCGATGTCCATCAGTCTTTCACCTCACCCCCTTGCAAATCAGCCAAGCAGTCTGAGCCCCAAGTCATGCAGCAGTCTCTTCTGCTTTTTGATGACTGTTAGCAGGGTTTCCCAGGCCCATTCACCTAGCCCTGCCCCAGAAGTGGAAGAGATTGAGTGCACCGATGCCCAAACACTTATTTTTCAAGATGAGTACATGGGAGGACCATCGCAGCACGTCTCGGATGATGACGAAACACAGGTGTCAACTGCTGGGGCTTTCAAAAGTGTGCAGACCGACAAGGAGGGCAGGGGTAAAGACTGGGTGGAAGATGATGTGGAGGACGATGAGTTCCTCGACCCCACATGGAATCAAGGTCATGCGAGTGACTTATGTAGTTCGGAGGAAGAGGCGGTGGTCGCACAAAGCCACCAGCACAGCAGAAGAGGGAGCAGGGTGCAAAAGCAGAGCAGCCGTCCTCTAGACAGTACGCCTCCTACTGCCCACCGCAGCAAGAGACCGAGCACACCAAAGCCAGCTCCAAGGAGTTCCCTGGCGTGGCAGTTCTTCAGACAATGTGCTGACGACAAGACACGAGTGGTTTGCAAGCTGTGCAATCAGAGCCTGAAGCGAGGCATAAACGTTCTCAATCTGAGCACAACCTGCATGACCAGACATTTAAGTGCAAAGCACGAGCTGCAGTGGAGTAGACACCTCAAAAACCAAGAAAGTTCTCTGGCTCCTCCTGCTTCCTCTTCTGCTGCTGTCACGGCCTCTTCATCCACCTCTGGAGTGACAGTGCCACCTGGCACCCCACAAACAGAGGATCTGCCAGCAACACCAACACCTGGGTCACCAAGCATCTCCACAATGTCCCACGGAAGCGTTCAGCTCTCCATATCCCAAACGCTGGAGAGGAAGAGGAAGTACCCCCCTACCCACCCGCGATCCCTAGCCCTGAATGCCAGCATTTCTAAATGACTTGCCTTTGAAATGCTGTCATTCCGTCTGGTGGAGATGGATAGTTTTAAAGGCCTTATGGCGGTGGCTGTCCCACAGTACGTCGTGCCCAGCCGCCACTACTTTTCAAGGCGAGCCATCCCTTCCCTTCACAACCAAGTAGGGGACAAAATCAGGTGTGCACTGCGCAACGCCATCTGTGGCAAGGTGCACCTGACTACGGATACATGGACCAGTAAGCACGGTCAGGGCCATTATATCTCCATAACAGCACACTGGGTAAATCCAGTGGTGGCTGGGCCTGAGGCGGATAGCAGTTTGGCGCATGCCCTTCCACCACCGAGGATTGCAGGGCGCTTCAGTTTGCCTCCTGTTGCTTCCTCCTCCTACTCTGCTTCCTCATGCTCTACCAGCTCCGCATCCGGTCAGCGTAACACCTTCACCACCAACTTCAGCACAGCCAGGGGTAAACAACAGCAGGCAGTTTTAAAACTTATCTGTTTGGGGGACAAACCACACACCGCGCAGGAGCTGTGGATGGGCCTTGAACAACAGACCGATGAGTGTTTTGTGCCAGTCAGCCTCAAGCCCGGCCTGGTGGTGTGCGATAATGGGCGAAATCTCGTAGCAGCTCTGGGACTAGCCAGTTTGACGCACTTGCCTTGCCTGGCGCATGTGCTGAATTTGGTGGTGCAGAGATTTCTTAAAAATTACTCCGACATGTCAGAGCTGCTGTATAAAGTGCGGGCCGTCTGTGCGCGCTTTCGGCATTCTCACCCTGCTCGCCTGTCAGTGCTGCAGCGTAACTTCAGCCTTCCCGCTCACCGCCTCATATGCGACACCTTGCACATGCTGGCCAGACTGTGTGAGCAGCAGCAGGCGATAGGGGAGTTTCAGCTGCAGCACGCATGGGTGAGTCGCTCGGCGGAACAGCACCACTTCACCACCAATGACTGGGCCTCCATGCGAGACCTGTGTTCCTTGTTGCGCTGTTTCGAGTACTCCACCAACATGTCCAGTGCCGATAACGGTCTCAGCACTACTATCCCACTTCTATGCCTCCTTGAAAAAACGCTCCTGGCGATGATGGAAGAGAATGTGGCACAGGAGGAGGAGGAGGAAGAGGGATCATTTTGTAGGGTTTCCGGCCAGTCATTACCAAGTGGCTCCGAGGGTGGGTTCCTGCACCCACAAACCCAAGGTACACAATTGTCCAGCCAGGGCACAGTTCTGGAGGATGACGAGGTGGAGGATGAGGAGGAGGAGATGGAGGAGGAGGAACCATGTCCACAGCAGGGTGGCACTCAGACCAGCTCATGGCCATCACTGGTGCATGAATGGGGGGATACAGAGGACACAGACGATACACCTCCCACAGAGGACAGCTTTTCGTTGCCTCTGGGCAGCCTGGCACACATGAGCGATTACATGCTGCAGTGTCTCCGCAACGACTGCCGAGTTGCCCACATTCTAACTTTTGCTGATTACTGGGTGGCCACGCTGCTGGATCCCCGTTACAAGGACAACGTACCCTCCTTAATTCCGTCACTGGAGCGTGATCCTAAGATGCGCGAGTACAAGCGCACGCTGGTAGACGCGCTGCTGGTGGCATTCCCACCTGACAGCGGGGGCACAGTGGAAGCACGAGGCAAAGGCAGAGGACGAGGAAGAGGCCGCTAACGCAGCTGGATCACCACCAGCACCTCAGAAGGCAGGGTTAGCATGGTCGAAATGTGAAAAAGCTTTGTCAGCACGCCACAACAACCAGCTGATATGGAACGTCTTAGCAGGAGGCAGCATTTCACCAACATGGTGGAGCAGTATGTGTGCACACGCCTACACGTACTGAATGACGGGTCTGCCCCCTTCAACTTCTGGGTCTCCAAATTGGGCACATGGCCTGAGCTTACCCTTTACGCCTTGGAGGTCCTGGCCTGCCCTGCAGCCAGTGTATTATCTGAACGTGTGTTTAGCACGGCAGGGGGCGTCATCACAGACAAGCGCAGCCGCCTGTCCACAGCCAATATGGACAAGCTCACGTTCATTAAAATGAACCAGGCATGGATGCCTCAGGACTTGTCCGTACCTTGTGCATAATAAACATGTATACCGGCACTAAGCAGCCATTGTTATACTGCAGCACAATTGCTCATGTTTGTATTTTGGATATTTCACACTCTTTTGGAGTGTACCTTAATTTTACAAAATTTTATTAAAACCAAAAACCTGTGTTGGCTATCTCGTCCTCCTCCACCGCCGCTTCCACCTACTCCGCTACGTCCACCGCCTCCTCAAACTCCTACTCCATATGGAACTCCACCTCATAAATCCATTTTTTTTTTGTACGTGTTTTATTTTATATCATTTCACTACTTTGTCATTTACATTTTAGGGTGAAATTCACCAATTCTGGTGTGTATAGTACCACTGCTACAGTATACCTAGTGGACCGGTAAAAAAAAAAAAATTGTCAGTTACATTTTATGGTGAAATTAACAAATTTTTGGGTGTATAGTACCATTGCTATACCTAGTAGACAGGTTAAAAAAAAAAATGGTCATTTACATTTTAGGGTGAAATTCACTAATTTTGGTGTGTATAGTACCACTGCTATACCTAGTGGAACGGTAAAAAAAATTTTTAAAAAATTGTCAGTTACATTTTCTAGCGAAATAAACAAATTTTTGGGTGTATAGTACCACTGCTATACCTAGTAGACAGGTTAAAAAAAAAAATGTCAGTTATATATTCTGGTGAAATTCACCAATTTTTGGGTATGATGTACCACTCTTATACCTAGTAAACCGAAAAAATTTAAATAAATTGTCAGTTACATTTTTTGGTGAAATTAACAAATTTTTGGGTGTAATATACCCCTCCTCTACCTAGTTGACAGCTTAATAAATTTCAATAATTTTTCTGTTACATTCTTGGGTTGACATTATACAATTTGAGACGTGAATAAACACCTGCTATGCATAGGTGACAGGGAATAAAATGTAATAAATTATTTAGTAATTAATGCGCACCACATCTTTTCATTCAATGCTTGAACTTTGAAAAGTTGTCACACTTTTATGCTTTAATAATTTCTCCCATATTTCAACTCTAATTTTAAATTTGAAAAAATGAATCCTCCCTTGGATGTGGTCTCTCTTTCTCACGCTCCCTCTCTGGCCTGGAACCCTAATTCCCCGCCACCCGTGATCACCATGGTAGGCGCATAAAAGAACATCAAAAGTTGATAGAGCAGATATCAAATTGGATCATGAACATCACGGGGACGTGCGACATGGTGGAGCAGTAAATGTGCACATGCCTACACAAACTGACTGACAGGGGTCAGCCCCTGCAACTTCTGGGTCTCCAAATTGGGCACATGGCCTGAGCTTGCCCTTTACCCCTTGGAGGTGCTGGCCTGCCCTGCAGCTAGTGTATTGTCTGAACATGTGTTTAGCATGACTGGAGGGGGTTATCACAGGTTATATTTCCCAATGTTTTGGGGTGTACCCTAATTTTAAAAATAAAATTTAAACCAAAAAACAGTGTAGGCTACCTCTTCCTCCATTGCCGCTTCCACCTACACCGCCACATCCACCGCCTCCTCAGCCTCCTACTCCATATGGACCTGGTCCTCCTAGATCAAGATTATTATTTTTTATTTTTACGTATTTTATGTTATTTAAAGTCATTTCCCTATCCACATTTGTTTGCAGAGCACTTGCCATGCTCTTAACCACATTTTGTCGCCATTTGCAGCCCTCTAGCCCTTTCAATTACTTTTTTACAGCCATTTTAGTGCTCAAAAGTTTGGGTCCCCATTGACTTCAATGTGGTTCGGGGTCAAGTTCGGGTCCCAAACACGAACTTTTTTCCGAAGTTCGGCCGAACCCAAACATCCAGGTGTCCACTCAACTCTAGTTATAATGTCCAAATTCTTTCTTTATTTCAGACACTTTAGCAAAGCACAGGTTACGAAGTTGCAGCTTCAACTTATCACGTGTGACATCCACACAAAATAACAAACGCTTGCCCGGCTAGGCTCTAACTAAGCACATAAGCGTATCCCTGACTCACCTAGAGAGCCCTGTTCACACATTGAACACAAATGCGGCTTTCCTCAGCCATACAGTCTAGCAAACCTCCAGGTTGTGACACTTTAATACCTTTTGGGGGATTGTGGCCCAGTAGTCCTCCCGACTCTGGCCTTGTGATCCTTGTTTCACAGTTGTCACCGCGTCCCCCAAAGTTCAGGCTATCGCCTCGCCTCGTGGCCCCTCAGCCCACCCGGCTGAGACCACTCACACAGAGCCTCACCAGGACTCTGCTTCACAAAACACTCCAGAGTGAGACACACCCACTTCCAGAAACCAGATTAAATGGAATCCCTGGACATGCGCATGCCCTAAGTCCCGGACTGGAGCATGGGGAACAGGCACCCACCCAACACATTGCCTGTTCCCAGTAAAAGCCCGCACTGAAATAGCTAAACCAGCTACATTATCTATATGGTGTCCCCCAACTACTTTAGTGGACACCTGTACTAGGGCTTTTACTCCACCAAGGCTGGGCCCCTTGGTGACACGCTCCTGGTGCAAACACCTCAATGTTCACATTGCCACACCACACATTAGGTATCGCTGTGTCTGTAATGACCAGCTATATAAATGTATCACATGATCCACCCTGTCCGATAAACACCATAAAAAATATATAACAACTGTGTAAAAAAAATGCCTTTTTCGTCACCTTACATCACAAAAATTGCAACAGCAAGTGATCAAAAAGGCGTATGCCCCCAAAATAGTACCAATCAGACCATCACCTCATCCTGCAAAAAATGAGTCCCTACCTAAGAGAATCGGTCAAAAGAGAAAAAAAGCTATCACTCTGACAATGGAGACACTGAAATATGATTATTTTTTGTTTCAAAACTGCTATTATTGTGCTAAAGTGAAGTAAATAAAAAAAGTATACATATTAGGTATCGCCACATCCATAACAACCAGCTCTATAAAAATATCACATGACCTAACCCCTCAGGTGAACACCATAAAAAATAAAAACTGTAAAAAAAAGCCATTTTTGTCGCATTACATCACAAAAATTGCAACAGCAAGTGATCAAAAAGGATTATGCCCCCCAAAAGAAAACCAGACCGTCACCTCATCCCGCAAAAAAATGAGAATCTGTAAAAAAATTAAAAAGTCGATATATTAGGTATTGCCACGTTCGTTACGATCTGCTCTATAAAAAAGTCACATGACCTAATCCCTCAGGTAAACTCTGTAAAAATAAATAAATAAATCATAACTGAGCCAAAACAACCAATTTTTTGGTCACCTTGCCCCATAAAGTGTAATAATGAATGATCAAAAAATTTTATGTACCCAAAAATGGTACCAATAAAAACGTTAACTCTTCCTGCAAAAAACGAGCCCCTGCACAACACGATCGGCAGAAAAATAAAAAAATAGGGCGTTCAGAAAATGGAGATACAAAAACCAAATTTTTTATATAATTGTGTCCGTAACAACCTGCTCTATAAAAATAGCGCATGATCTAGCCTGTCAGATGAATGTTGTTAAAAATAAGGCTACTTTCACACTTGCGTTCAGAGCGGATCCGTCTGGGGTCTGCCCAGACGGATCCGCTCATATAATGCAGACTTGGGATCCGTTCAGAACGGATCCGTCTGCATTATATTGTAGAAAAAATTCTAAGTGTGAAAGTAGCTTCAGACGGATCCGTCCAGACTTTACATTGAAAGTCAATGGGGGACGGATCCATTTGAAAATTGAGCCATATTGTGTCAAATTCAAACGGATTCGTCCCCATTGACTTACATTGTGAGTCTGGACGGATCAGTTTGCCTCCGCACTGAGCACTGCGCGGAGCGGAGGCTGAACGCTGCCAGACTGATGCATTCTGAGCGGATCCGCATCCACTCAGAATGCATTGGTAGCTGGACGGATGCGTTCGGGGCCGCTTGTGAGACTCTTCAAACGGAGCTCACAAGCGGAACCCCGATGCTAGTGTGAAAGTAGCCTAAAAAAGGTGCTAAAACATCCATTTTTTGGTTACCTTGCCTCACAAAAAACATAATATAGAGCAATTAAAAATCATATGTACCCCAAAATAGTACCAATAAAACTGGCACCTTATCCCGTAGTTTCCAAAATGTGGTCCCTTTTTTGAGTTTCTACTGTAGGAGTGTATCAGGGGGGCTTCAAATGGGATATGGCATCTAAAAACCAGTTCAACAAAATCTGCCTTCCAAAAACCATATGGCGTTCCTTTCCTACTGCGCCCTGCTGTGTGCCCGTACAGCAGTTTACGATCACATGTGGGGTGTTTCTGTAAACCGAAGAATCAGGGTAATAAATATTGAGTTTTATTAGGCTGTTAACCCTTGCTTTGCTACTGGAAAAAATTTATTAAAATGTAAAATCTGCCAAAAAAGTGAAATTCTGATATTTCATCTCTATTTTCCATTAATTCTTGTGGAACACCTAAATGGTTAACAAAGTTTGTAAAATCAGTTTTGTATATCTTGAGGGATGCAGTTTCTAAAATGGGGTCATTTTTGGGTGGTCTCTATTATGTAAGCCTCACAAAGTGACTTCAGACCTGAACTGGTCCTTAAAAAGTGGGTTTTGGATATTTTCCGAAAAATTTCAAGATTTGCTTCCAAACTTTTAAGCCTTCTAACGCCCCCCCCAAAAAAATGTAATTTTCAAAATGATCCAAACATGAAGTAGACATATGGGAAATGTAAAGTAATAACTATTATATGGGGTATCACTATATATAATATAAGTAGAGAAATTGAAATTAGAAAATTTGGGAATTTTTCAAAATTTCGGGTAAATTTGGGATTTTTTCACAAATAAAGGTGAAATATATTGACTCAAGTTTATGACTATCATGAAGTACAATGTGTCTCGAGAAAACAATCTCAGAATGGCTTGGATAAGTAAAAAAGTGTTCCAAAGCTATTACCACATAAAGTGACACATGTCAGATTTGAAAAAAATGGCTTGGGTAGAAAGGTGAAAACAGGCCCGGTGCTGAAGGGGTTAATTAAAATTTTTGTAATTGCACTTGATCGTGATGGATATGGTTTCCAGTATTTGAAGGAGAAGTTTAGCACACTGAAAATTAATGCTAAAATAAAGGCCAGAATTTTTATTGGCCCCAAAATCAACAAACTAATGCATGATGACACATTCAGAACAAATGTGAACCCTCTGGAACCTGCAGCTTGGGATTTGTGCTAGTAGTGCAGAACTTCCTTGGGAACGGACGAGCTGCAAACTATGCTGAATTAGTAGACAGCATGCTTATAGCATATGAACAACTTGACTGCCAAATGTCTTGGAAAGTACATTTCTTACATTCCCATCTTTACTTTATCCCACCCAATTTGGGACACGTAAGTGACAAACATGGAGAGCAGTTCAATAAAGATATTTCTACAATGGCGAACAGGTATTAAGGCCGCTGGAATCCCAACATGATGGGGGACTACTGCTGGTTTTTGCAACGGGAAAATATGACTGTTCACAAACGCAAAAGCAGATGCCTGAAGCACTTTTAACAGTACTGGGCCTTGCTCAAGTAAGACTTTTAAACTGAAAAACAAGATTTTTGAAATTTTGTTATTCCATTCCATTTTCACACTGTTTACTAATAGTGATGATCGAGCATGCTCGGCGGAACACCTGTTCGGCTCGATCATCTCGATGCTCGGCACATGGCGGTATTCGGACAAATACCGCATGTGCTCCAGCGCAATGCTCGAGTCTCTGCCCCGCACATTTCTTGGCTGCTACGCAGCCAATAAACGTGCAGGTAAGTACTGCAGTAGCCATGTTGGCTCCTGGAATTACAGTGATTGGCTTGCCAGAACGCGTCATCGGGTGCTATATAGCACCCGATGACGCATGTTCGGCTCATTCTTAGTCAGGGAGAGCTGTGCCAAGGAAGGGACAGACAGTGTAGGGAGTGAAATAGGAATAATTTTATTAGAAAAACTTTTCAGAGACCCAAAAGTCCTTTTAAGGACTATTGCTGTGTGTGGCAGCAGCAATATATATTTTTAGCACAATGTGCGTTAAATGGCTAAAACTTTACAGACCCAAAAGTCCTTCTAAGGACTATTGTGTGTGGCAGCAATATCTATTTTTAGCGCATCCTGCGCTAAATAGCGTGCAATAGTTAGGGCGCTGCAGACAGCGACATTAGCTACGCCACATCTCCAGTGTAAAGTCTGCGCATCCAATAAATATCTGACATCCAGTGTATTTTTCCGTAGATGGTGTCCACTGCGGACAGTGACATTAGCTACGCCACATCTCCAGTGTAAAGTGTGCGCATCCAAAAAATATCTGTGACATACAGTGTACAATTTCAATAGACGGTGTCCGCTTCTGACAGTGACATAACTAGTGCCACATCTGCAGTGTAACTTGTGCACTGAAAAAAATTATTTGTGACATACAGTGTACTTTTTTGCATAGACGCTGCGGACAGTGACATTACCGGTGGTACCTCTCCTGTATAACGTTTCCTCATCCCAAATAACTGACATTCCCTGTCATTTTTCATTAGCCGCTGGTGACAGCATTGACATTATATGCGGGATATCTCCTGTGTGGCGTTTCCACATCCCAAATACCTTTTTAAATTTGTTTGTGCGTACACTTACAAATCCAACTCTACTAAACTGGCCAAGATGCTGATGGTGCACGCAGAGGCTGTTGTTCTGTGAAACTGTGCCTGCTGCCAGAGCACAAGAAAAACTATCCTCCAAGATACCTAGCTTCATGTCCCAGTTTGCAGGTTGGCACAGGACACCACTTTTAATGGGGTATTCCCATTTTGCTAAATCAGCCTGAGCTGCAGTTACAGCAGAATTCACTTCCTGGTTTTCTGCTGCTAAGGCTGGGCGGGCTTAGGCAGTTTGAGTGAAGGCTGGCCACACCTCTTTATGACATCACACTGAGAACTCAGTCCTTGCATGTGAAGAGTATGAGTCATCAGTCTGGCAGCCTGCAGTGTCTGTGAGGCTCCTCCCCCTGCTGGGGAATCATCACTCAGAGAGCTGTGATAAGTGAGCTCAGTGTACAGGAACATGTGGCTGTTCTGCACAGTTTTAGGGTCCATTCACACATCCGCAAATGGGTCCGCATCCATTCCGCAATATGATCATTAAGTTGGGAATACCCCTTTAAAGTCAGACCAGTGTGAACAGGTGGTCGGTTTGATTGCAGCAGATAATGCTTCCAGTCGGTTAAGCACCACCCTGTCTTCCACCAAGTCCAGTCTCAGTAGCTAAGAGTCTGCTCAACCCAATCCTCACCCTGATCCTCCTTCCTCCCACCATGGAGAGTCTGGGCAAACAAATGATCCCACACTCGGATATTCAGAGGAGAGGGCAAACAAGTGATCCCATACTCGGATATTCAGAGGAGATCTTTTCAGCGCCATTCCTTTATTTGGCCCTCTCACCAAGCATGCTTGAAGAGGGACAGATGTGCCCTGATTCCCAAACTCTTGAGCATCCACAATCACAAGATGATGGTGAGGAATGGCAATTACTGTTTAATGAGGTGGATGATGATGAGACGCCGTTGCCAATAACTCAACGGCAATTACTGTCTCAAGAGGTTGATGAAGAGGATGAGAACAGTTGTTAATTACTGAGGTAGTGGTTAGGTCAACAAGTCAGGAGGATAGGGGCAGAGTGAGAAGTGGAAGAGGAGGTGGTGGACGATGAAGTCACTGACCCAACCTGGGAAGGTAGAAAGCCAAGCGAAGACAGCAGTACAGAGGGGGAAAAAGGGAGAAGGCGGGCCACACCAAACAGGCCCACAACTGTTCCCTGGAGCACAACATTGCGGAAATCTCCCTTACCAAGGGGTAGGTGTTCCGCAGTCTTGCGCTTTATTGAGGATAGTGAGGACGACAAAAGAATTGAAATTTGCAACCTGTGGCATACATAAATGAGCAGGGGCGTGAACACTAGCAACCTCGCCACCACCTGCATGATCCGCCACTTGGCATGAAAGCACCGTAATAGTTGGGCCAAACGCTTGGGTCCACAATCTGTGTCTGTGGTTCACACCACTGCATCCTCTTCCCCTGTGTTACGTGCTGGCCAATCCCCTGTCCAAGACAAAGGCCTGGATGCCTCCCGCCCTGCACCTGGACCTTCACAAGCACCATTAGCGACCACATCCACTTCCGTGTCCCAGCGCAGAATACTAATGTCTTTACCCAAGGCATTTGAATGCAAGCGCAAATACCCAGCCACTTACCCACAGGCCATATCACTAAATGCGCAGCTTTCCAAAATACTAGCCCTGGAAATGTTGCCATTTAGGCTTGGACACTGATGCCTTCCGCAGCCTGATGTCGGCGGCTGTTCTGCGTTACGCAGTCCCCAGCCACCACTATTTTTAAAGGTGTGCCGTGCCGGCTTTACACAAGCATGTGTCCCGTAACATCACACGTGCCCCGACCAACGCAGTTACTGGGAAGGTCCACTTAACCACAGACACATGGATAAGTGTATTCGGCCAGGGACGCTACATTTCCCTGACTGCACACTGGGTGAATGTTCTGGAGGCCGGCAGCGAGTCGTACCAAGGGATAGCACAGGTGATACCGAGGCCAAGGTTTGCGGGCCCTATGTCGATCAGGGCTTCCGGCAGCACCTACATTAGTGGCTCCAACCCCCACTTCTCCTTCTCTGCCTCTTCCTCCACTTTCACCTCAGAATTATCCGCGTGCAGCACCAGTCAGTCATAATTCGGTAGCTGATAGCAGTGTAGCACTGCAGAGGGGAAGCGTCAACAGGCCTTGCTGAAGCTGATATGCTTAGGGGACAAACAGCACACCGCTGCAGAGCTGTGGCAGGGGATAAGAGACCAGACTGAGCTGTGTCTCTCGTTACTCAACCTATAACCAGGCATGGTTGTGTCTGATAATGGCCGTACCTTGGTGGTGGCTTTGGAGCTCGGCAAGCTCAGAAACATCCCATGCGTAGCCCACCTCTTAAACTTAGTGGTTCAGCGGTTTCTCAAAACCTACCCCAATTTGCCTAAGCTACTGGTGAAGGTGCGCCGATTGTGTGCACATTTTAACAAATCTCCGACAGCTTCAGCCGGTTTGTCAACGCTGCAGCAGCGCTTGAAATTGCTAGTTCACCGGCTGTTGTGGGACGTGAGCACGAGCTAGAACTCCACGTTCCACATGTTGGCCAGGCTTTGTGAGCAGCAGAGGTCAGTAGTGGAATACCAGCTGCAACATGGTCGTCGACTTTCCAGTCAGCTTCCGCTATTCACAAGCGAGAAGTGGGCATGGATATCTGACCTCTGTGAGGTTTTAAGAAACTTTGAGGAATCAACACAGATGGTGAGCGGCGATAACGCTATTGTCAGCATAACCATCCCACTTCTGTGTCTACTGAAAAGCTCGCTGCTCACAATTAAGGCTGATGCTTTGCATGTGGAAGAGGTGGAAATGGGGGAAGACATTACACAGGGTGATAGCCAGACCACCCTCAGTTCGTCTTTTCAGCTTTAATTGGACGATGAAGAGGAGGAGGAGGAGGAGACGGTTGCCTCCGCTACAGAGGGTAGTACCCATGGAAGTTTAATTCCATCTGTTCAGCGTGGGTGGGCAGAAGAGGAGGAAGATGACAAGATTGAGAGTGATTCTCCTGATGACGACAGCAAAGTCTTGCCTGTTGGTACTATGGCACACATGGCTGACTTCATGTTAGGCTGCCTTTCCCGTGACCTGCGCGTTATACGTATTTTAGACAACACGGATTACTGGTTATTCACCCTTCTCGACCTCCGCTACAAAAATAACTCCTCATCTCTCATTCCTCTGGTGGAGAGGACAAGCAAAACTGTGCAATATCAGAAGATCCTTGTTAAAAAATTGCTTCAAAAATTTCCATCTGATAATGCTGGCGGCAGAGTGTGTGGTTCCTTGGCCAAGCGAGGAGGGGAGACAAGGGGAACACACAGCAGTTCCAACAGAGGCAGGGCAACACTCTCCAAAGCCTTGAACAGTTTCATGACACCCCGCCAACACCCTCACCCTGATGCTCGGCCTAGTGTCACAAGGAGGGAAAAATTTAGTAAGATGGTGAGGAAGTACATAGCAGACCATGTCAGCGTCCTCAATGATCCCTCGGTGCCTTCCAACTACTGGATATCCAAGCTGGACACGTGGCACGAACTGGCGCTCTATGCCTTGGAGGTGCTGGCCAGCGTTTTGTCTGAGCAGTTATTTAGTGCTGTTGGTGGCATTATAACAGATAAGCGTATCCGCCTATCAACTGAAAATGCTGACAGGTTTACTTTTATAAAAATGAACAAGGCCTGGATTGACCATGACTTCTCGACTTCACCAGAGGAAAGCTGATGAACATAATGTGTTGTTTATAATGTACTGAATACACTGTATTCCCATGCACCCCTTCCACCACAAACAAGAGTATATGGTTGAATCTTCCTCTTCAGAGCAGGGGGTGCCTGGTTTAATGCTCGGGTTCTCCCATTGACTTCCATTATACTCAGGTGCTCGGTGGAGCATCAGAGCATCCCGATGTGTTTGGCCAGAGCACCCGAGCACATTTGTGCTCGATCAACACTATTTACTACGCAAACTTTGATGTAGATCAGGTAATTGTTGGAGTAAAACTCGTTCTGTTCAAAATTATAAAAGTAAGAAAGGTGCTATTAACTTCTAACCCTTCCACAACACCACGCAACAAAAAAATATGTTCAAAATTATTGAACTCAATTCTAGTGCTCAATTCATTTAGGCATACATTTAGGCATACTTATGCATAGCAAGATTTTGTGACGTGTTACAACCATTCTGAATTTGGATTTGTAATCCGCACACTTGATTTATTATAGGACAAATGGTTTTTGGCCAGTAGCAGAAGAAACATATTTTTTTGTTGCGTGGTGTTGTGGAAGGGTTAGAAGTTAATAGCACCTTTCTTACTTTTATAATGGTTTAGTTGCTACTGCTTCTGCCTTGCACCTGTAGAACACTCATAACACCAAGGGCATCCCAATTACCATCAGACAGGAGCACCAATATTAGGGCATTGCCCAATGGAAGAAAGAATGTGCTCTCCTATCACTGCCCTGGCCCTAGGGAGCGTTGGTGTGATGATTGCCACTGTGAATAATTATTGCATCTAGAGCCACTATCACTCCCATTCTCCTCTTCTTCCAAGGCTTGCATCAAAGTTTCCAGATATCATTTTCCTTGAAAGTGTCACACATTCCCCAGCTGTGTCATCAGGCTATCTGTATTGCACCGTGTCACTTTTGGCACCTACCTGAAATGCAGAAGGAGGACATGGCTCCCTGAATGTGCCCTCCTCACTTAGCACACCCTGAGGGCCCTGGCTTCCATCACCAAACACATGAAACAACAGAACACTGCTGACCGAACTTTGTGGTTACAAGAAAGAGCAGAAAAGGGGATAGGTTGGTGTGCTAGGGGACTTGTGGCTTTGGGTCCCGATAATAGCTGAGACCCCAATAGTTATACCACTTCAACTATACACTGTTTGTTTAGGCTAAGTGCACATCTGTGGATTGTGGAATACTGAAACTGCTACTGGTGCCCAATGGATCCCATTCATTATAATTTGGTCCATCTGGTGTGAATGCCAGGATTTTGCCGGACAAAATATTGCTGCATGCAGTGGTATTTTGTCCATCTAAGATGGAGGCCCCTGCAGATGTGAACCTAGCATTAAGGGGCATTAAGAAAATGTCTAACAACTAAACAAAGATATTCAGCAGCACCAATGCCTGGATCTAGATGTTATTACATATACTATTGCTTTACTACTAGTGATGAGCGGGAGGTGCCATATTCGATTTCGTGATATTTCGCGAATATTCGATTGAATATTCGTGTTATATTCGTAGAAATTGAAGATTCGTAATTATTCCATTTATCGCGAATAGTATGCGATTTAATTAATTGCGTATTGCGATTTTTCTTTTGACAGTATAAGGCAACGTTCCTATGACTAATTGACTATGGCTAGGCTAATATATGTATTTTACGAATATTCTTAATATTGCTCTAACTTCGTCTTTTAGAATATTCGTAATATTCTAAAAGACGAAGTTAGAGCAATATTAAGAATTTTCGTAAAATACACATATAGATTGTAATTTAGCTAATATAGTGCTATAATCCTTTTTTTTTCTCAATTTTTTTTTGCCTCTTCTGAACTTCAGTTTTGGAAAATAAGTACACTATTAAAAAAAATTACTATAGCAGTATATTAGCTAAATTACAATCTATATGTGTCTTTTCCGAATATTCTTAATATTGCTCTAACTTTGTCTTTTAGAATATTCGTAATATTCTAAAAGACGAAGTTAGAGCAATATTACGAATATTCTAAAAGACGAAGTTAGAGCAAAAATATTCCACTTTGGCATACTGCTCCCCGACAAGCGTCCCCGTTACCATGGGAACGCCTGTGGGTTAGAATATACCATCGGATCTGAGGTTTTACGATCTCAGGGAAAACTCAGATCCGATGGTATTTTCTAACCCACAAGCGTTCCCATGGTGACTGGGACGCTTGTCGGGGAGGTGTATGCTGAAGTTGATTAAATAACGATTTTGTCATGCGGTCGGGCAGTGCCAGGCACACGTATTAACCATTACGATTTTTCAGTTGTAATATTCGTGAACTCGAATATTATAATTGAGATTATTGGTTTAGATTAGAATAGGACGAATATTCTAAAATCGAATATACAGCAATATATTCTTTATTTAGAATATTCGTCATATTTGGTCCATCTGAAAACGTGATTCCTTCCAGCTTCAATTCAGTTGCTTGTGGGCCAATGGCTCATTGACCCACAAGCAAGAAGCAGGGAGGAATCATATATTTTCAGATGAAAAAAAATAAATAAAAAAATTTTATATTCGATTTCGCGAATATATGGAACTATATTCAAAATATTCGTGAAATCTCGAAGTTGCGATATTCGAGATAAAAATTTGTTATTCGAATATTCACGCTCAACACTATTTACTACATGCTCCTTTACTCTTAGTCATAGAGCTTGATTTCTGGCAAACTAAATGAGCTTTAACCCCTTAGGCTGGGTTCACACTTGAGCGTTTTACAGCGCGTTCAAACGCGCTGTAAAACGCTCAACACATGAAAACCAATGCTTCCCTATGGCCCTGGTTCTCACTTGAGCGTTTTACAGCGCTGAAAAACGCGCTGTAAAACGCCCTACGCTCAAACAAGTACTTGAGCTTCTTTGGGGCGTTTTGACGCGCGTTTGTGGCCATAGGACATTGCAGTCAATCACACAAACGCGCGTCAAACGCGCGTTTACTATTGCAAAAAACGCTCGTCAAAAACGCGCGTTAAACGCGCATATCAAAGACGCTCAGGTCTGAACCCAGCCTTAAGGACTCGGCCCTATTTCACCTTCTGGACTTGGCCATTTTTTGCAAATCTAACCAGTGTCACTTTAAGTGCTGATAACTTTAAAATGCTTTGACTTATCCAGGCCATTCTGAGATTGTTTTTTCATCACATATTGTACTTCATGACACTGGTAAAATGAAGTAAAAAAAAAATCATTTTTAATTATAAAAAAATACCAAATTTACCCAAAATTTATAAAAAATTGCAAATTTCCAAGTTTCAATTTCTCTACTTCTATAATACATAGTAAAACCTCCAAAAATAGTTATTACTTTACATTCCCCATATGTCTATTTCATGTTTGGATCATTTTTGGAATGATATTTTATTATTTTGGGGATGTTACAAGGCTTAGAAGTTTAGAAGCAAATCGTGAAATTTTTCTGAAATTTTCAAAAGCCCAATTTTTAGGGACCAGTTCAGGTCTGAAGTCACTTTGCGAGGCTTGCATAATAGAAACCACCCAAAAATGACCCCATTCTATAAACTACACCCCTCAAGGTATTCAAAACTGATTTTACAAACTTTGTTAACCGTTTAGGTGTTCCACAAGAATTAATGGAAAATAGAGATACAATTTCAAAATTTCCCTTTTTTGGCAGATTTTCCATTTTAATAATTTTTTTCCAGTTACAAAGCAAGTGTTAACAGTCAAACCAAACTCAATATTTATGGCCCTGATTCTGTAGTTTACAGAAACACCCCATATGTGGTCGTAAACTACTGTACGGGCACACGGCAGGGCGCAAAAGGAATGCCATACGGTTTTTGGAAGGCAGATTTTGCTGGACTGGTATTTTTGACACCATGTCCCATTTGAAGCCCCCCTGATGCACCCCTAGAGTAGAAACTCCAAAACAGTGGCCCCATTTTAGAAACTACGGGATAGGGTGACAGTATTGTTGGTACTAGTTTAGGGTACATATGATTTTTGGTTGCTCTATATTACACTTTTTGTGAGGCAAGATAACAAGAAATAGCTGTTTTGGCAGTGTTTTTATTTTTTGTTATTTACAACATTCATCTGACAGGTTAGATCATGTGATATTTTTATAGACCAGGTTGTCACGGATGCAGCGATACCTAATATGTATACTTTTATTTATTTATGTAAGTTGTACACAATGATTTCATTTTTGAAGCAAAAATATCATGTTTTAGTGTTTCCATAGTCTGAGAGACATAATTCTTTCAGTTTTTGGGCGATTACTTTGGGTAGGGTATGATTTTTGCGGGAAGAGATGACGGTTTTATTGGCACTATTTTGGGGTGCGTGTGACTTTTTGATCGCTTGCTATTACACTTTTTGTGATGTAAGGTGACAAAAAATTGTTTATTTAGCACAGTTTTTATTTTAAATTTTTTATGGTGTTCATCTGAGGGGTTAGGTCATGTGATATTTTTATAGAGCCGGTCGATACGGACACGGCGATACCTAATATGTATACTTTTTTTTCCCTCCTATTATTTACCAATTTTTTTTAAACTTTATTTGGGGAAAATGACGTTTTTGTTTATTTTTATGGATTAAAATGGAAAATTTGCCCAAAAATTGAAATTCTGAAATTTCATCTGTATTTTCCATTAATTCTTGTGGAACACCTAAAGGGTTAACGACGTTTGTAAAATCAGTTTTGAATACCTTGAGGGGTGTAGTTTCTAGAATGGGGTCATTTTTGGGTAGTTTCTATTATGTAAGCCTCGCAAAGTGACTTCAGACCTGAACTGGTCCCTAAAAATTGGGTTTTTGAAAATTTCTGAAAAATTTCAAGATTTGCTTCTAAACTTCTAAGCTTTGTAACATCCCCAAAAAATAAAATATCATTCCCAAAATTATCCAAACATGAAGTAGACATATGGGGAATGTAAAGTAATAACTATTTTTGGAGGTATTACTATGTATTATAAAAGTAGAGAAATTGAAACTTGGAAATGTGCAATTTTTTTTTGGTAAATTTGTTATTTTTTTATAAATAATTTTTTTTTTACTTCATTTTACCAGTGTCATGAAGTGCAATATGTGACGAAAAAACTATTTTAGAATGGCCTGGATAAGTCAAAGCATTTTAAAGTTATCAGCACTTAAAGTGACACTGGTCAGATTTGCTAAAAATTGCCAAGTCCTTAAGGTGAAATAGGGCTGAGTCCTTAAGGGGTTAAGGACTCGGGAACCATGCCGTACCGATACATCATGGGTCCCTAAGGGGTTAAATAAATGTCATTTTTCCCCAGATGATTTGATGATAAGCTTTAAATATAAAGTGTCCGAGGCTGATGAACTTGTTTGAATTGCACAACATTATTTTGCAAGGTCTAATAGAAAAAAAAGGTAATTCATCAAATGCTGCAGGATCTCACTAGTCATTTGTACCCTCTGAGCCTGCTAATGGACCATAAAATTTAGCTACCTCAAGATAAGCTGTTGGTTAATGAAAAATCGTTAGATTATTCACAGATGAGACAAGGCAATGCCCCCTTCTTCAGTCCATGCATTTCGTGGCAAAGGTTACATTATCAGGCTCAAGGAAGCACAGAGACATTTCATTTATTTTCAGCTCTCTTAGTTCAGCAAAATAGGAAATAAAAATTGTATAACATAAAAGCGTCACAGGCAAATGTCAAAATGAAATATCTACACTGGCATTAACATATGGATAGAAACAGATACAAAAAGCCATTTTTTTTTAGACAGGGTTGCATACAGCCTTGTTTCATTTGTAACTACAGTATCTGATCCAGCATTTTTTTCCATCTCATCTCTTTCTTATTGAAATATTCACCACATTAAAATCTCATGTAAGTCACATGTACTGTACATGTGCCTACAGAATGCAACTATAATGCAATAATCATTAGCATAAATACTGTAATTACTTCAAAATTTCTGTGCATAGTCACAGCCTCATCAATCAGGATAGCCCACTGATTTCAAAGTGCATTATTTAGTGATGATGCTTTGTATAGTGACAGGCATTACCTGACGTAGGTGGAACTGTGACAACCAGTTTCAGACTGAATGGAGAGATGATCATGTATGTGTGTGGTTCTCTCCATTTAAAAGAAGGCTAGAGATACATGGTAACTTTTGGCCACACAACATTAACCCCTTCAAGACCAAGCCCGTTTTCACCATAAGGACCAAGCCACATTTTGCAAATCTGACATGTTTCACTTTAGGTGGTAATAAGGGTCCACGTCCGTAGATCGGCAAAACACCCGGCTGGCACCGCCCATAGAGCTGCCTATTCTTGTCTGCAATTGCGGAGCCGCAGCCTGAAGGTTCGGGGCCGAAGCCCGGAAGTTCAGGGCCGTGTTCCGGAAATGCGGATGCGGAGAGCACATAGTGTGCTCTCCGCATCTCTTCCGACCCCATAGAGAATTAATGGGTTCGCACCCGTTCCCGATATTGCGGAACGGATGCGGACCCATTTGCGGACGTGTGAATGGACCCTAACTCTGGAACACTTTTAGGCCTCTTTCACACTACGTTTTTTTTTTCTGTTTGTGGGCCGTTTTTTGTGTTCTGTATACAGTCCGTATACGGAACCATTCATTTCAATAGTTCTGCAAAAAAAAAAAAAAACGGAATGTACTCTGTATGCATTCCGTTTTCCGTTCTGTTGAAAGATAGAACATGAACGCAAATTACGTTCCGTTGCTCCATTCAAGTCAATAGGTCCGCCCAAAAAATGGAACACACACGGAATGTACTCCGTATGTCTTCTGTATCAATTCCGTTTTTGCGGAACCATCCATTGTAAATTTTATGCCCAGCCCAATTTTTTCTATGTAATTACTGTATACTGTTTATGCCATACGGAAAAACGGAATGCAAACGGAAACAAAAAACAGAACGGATCAGTGAAAAACGGACCGCAAAATACTGAAAAAGCCATACGGTTGTGTGAAAGAGGCCTAACTTATATTAGCGATTCTAAGATTGTTTTATCATGACATATTGTACTTCATGTAAGTGGTAAATTTGAGTCAAAATGTTTCACCTCTATTTATAAAAAAATCCCAAATTTACAGAAAATTTTGAATGTCTCTGCTTTTAAGGCCTCCTTCACACTGGCGTGTGCGGCCCGTGGTCGTGCTGTGTCCCGCAATGCACGAGCACAGTCCGTGGCGCAGCCGCAGCGGATCACGGACCCATTCACCCGTTCTATCATGTTCTATCTTTTTGCGGAACGGAAGTACGGAACGAAACCCCACGGAAGCACTCCATAGTGCTTCCGTAGGGTTCCGTTCCGCACCATTCTGCATCTCCGGATTTGCGGACCCATTCAAGTGAATGGGTCCGCATCAGTGATGCCGAATGCCCGCGGAACGGCGCCCGTGTATTGAGGCCCGCATTTTTCGGGCCGCAATACGGCAATGAGCCGCACACGCCAGTGTGAAAGAGGCCTAAAGCAGATTGTGATACGTCATAAAATAGTTGTTACTGTACATTTCCCAGATGTCTACTTCATGTTAGCATCATTTTGTAAACGTAATTTTATTTTTTTAGGACATTAACCCCTTAGTGACCACCCATACGTGTTTTTACGGCGGTCACTAAGGGGCCTTGGGCTGGAGGAGAGAGAAGTTCGAATTATGCCCCGATCGGGTCTCCCAGCACCCCGATCGGGGCAATATGGCCCCCAGATATGTTTCAATAAAGTTATTAGGGCGCGCCCCCCCCCATCTAATAAAAAAAAAAAATGCCACAGACATGCGCACTGGTTACTGTGCTGAAGATCTGCCTTCAGCACAGTAACCATCAGGGACCAATAATAATGGTCCCTGATCATGTGGTCTCCATGATAAACCTATCATGGAGATCACCTCCATTATATTTACTAAACAAAGCCAGGACAGGGGCTGTGCTTCTCTCTCCCCTCAGCGCAGTTGTTCTGTGAGGAGAGAGAGAGATCAGACTTCTGTCCTGGCTCTGTGAATACATACTGTGAAAAAAAAAAAAAAAAAAAATTATAAACTGTCCGTCAGTAACTGGCGGTCAGTGGGTGTCCGTGATTAGGCGTCCGTCTATTAGTTACGGTCAATTATCTTTATTAGGGACCCTGTGTCCGTCTGTTACTGGCGGTCAGTGGGTGTCAGTCAGTCGGTGGGTGTCAGTGAGTTGTTGGGTGTCACTCCGTCAGTCGGTGGGTGTCACTCTGTCAGTGGGTGTCAGTCAGTCGGTTAGGGACGGTCAGTTATTTTAATTTCTTTCTGAGCTGTACAGAAAAAAAAAATGGCTCGGAGATTGTTAAGTGCGGAGCAGGCATACGAATTTCTCTGCTCTGACCACTCTGAATCTGGCACCGCTTCAGAGGCGGAAATATTTTCAGATAGCGGGGACTCCGATTCCATCCCCGGACCCCATAGCCCTATGGTGGTAGAAGTCACCACCTCCTCTCATTCTCCACCCTGCGGTCCCGTCCCTTCTGCTACGTGGGTTCCTGCCACTTCATTTTCCCCCCAAGTACCCCAATTTTTATCCACTCCCCAAATTAATGTGGATGTCGGCAATTTTACCCCTTATGATTTTTTTCATTTATTTGCGGATGATAACATCCTTGAGTTAATTGTGCAGCAAACTAATTTGTACGCCACACAGTTTGCTGTACAAAAGCCCACGTCTATTTATGTAAGACGGTGGACCCTTACAAGTGTCCCTGAAATAAAAAAAAATTTGGGGCTTACCCTGGACATGGGCATTGTAAAAAAAACTCTGTCCGATCCTATTGGGCTGTGAATACTGTCCACTCAACCCCTGTGTTTGCAGCAGTTATGTCCCGTAACCGCTATGAAGTCCTAATGCGGTTCATGCATTTTTCTGACAATTCCCAAGTCCCCCCCAGAACTTACCCAGCCTTCGACCGCCTAAATAAATTGAGACCCCTTATTTCCCTCCTTACAGATTTATTCTTGAAATTATATACCCCTGAGAAAAATGTATCCGTTGATGAGTTCTTTTTTAGTTTTAAAGGCCGCCTTTCCTTCCGTCAATATATTCCCTCCAAGCGTGCCAGATATGGGGTAAAATTGTATAAGGTGTGCGAGAGCACAACCGGCTACACCTGTGGTCTGTCTATTTATGAGGGCAGAGACTCCGAACTTAACCCCCCAGGCTGCCCTGAAAATATTGGGACATCGGGAAAAATTGTGTGGGATTTATTGGCGCCATTCCTGCACAAAGGGTACCATGTGTACACAGATAATTTTTACACTAGTATACCCCTTTATAAATCCCTCCATGCTGCAAACACAGGGGCTTGTGGGACAGTCCGCAAAAATAGAGTGGGATACCCACAACCGCTGGTCTCCAAACATTTGGAGAAAGGAACATCCTTTGCCCTCGCAAGTGACCAGCTGCTTGCTGTGAAGTGGAAGGACAGGAGGGATGTCTACATGCTGACCACCTTGCATGCAGACACCACAGTGGCAGTTAGGGAGAGGGGGGCTACGGCGGACAAGCACAAACCAGTCTGTGTGACAGACTACAATAAATTTATGGGAGGTGTAGACCTCTCGGACCAGGCGCTTCACCCCTACCTGGTGAAGCGAAAAAACAGGGCCTGGTATAAAAAGGTAGCAATCTACCTCATCCAGATTGCTACCTACAATAGTTTTATTTTATTTAAAAAGTCCCAGGGAAACCTCAACTTCCTCGAGTACCAGGAGAAGGTGATTGAGAGTCTCCTGTTTGAGTCCCCGCCTCTAGGCAAGCCTTTGAATCGGAGGACGTTCGAAGGCTTTCAGAACGCCATTTCCCTCACCCCGTCCCTGCCACTACCAGCAAAACGTATCCACAGAAAAGATGCCGGGTGTGTAGCAAACATGGAAGGAGGAGGGACACCCGGATTTACTGCTCCAGTTGCCCATCACAACCAGGCCTCTGTAATTACCCCTGCTTTGAAACGTACCATACGGTTGCGAATTATTAATTTTATTTAATACCAAAAAGAACGGGGGGGGGGGGGGGGGGGTTCAGGAATTCAATTTATTCTCATTTTCTGTTTAGTTTGTGGGCTTTCCAGGGATCCCTTTGGGATGGGTCGTAGAGCCAATTTTTTTTTTCCAGACATTGGAATTAATTTTACCTTTTCTGATTTGTTTCCTTACATTTTGGAGTGTACATCTTCATTTTCATGTGCTCTGTAGAAAAAAATCTGTCTTTAAATTGACACTTTTGTGTAAAAAATGAAAATTAATTTTTTTTTCACCTTCTTAGCATTAATTTCTTTAAAAAACTAGTGGGTCAAAAAACTCATTACACCCATAGATAAATACGTTAAGGGGCCTAGTTTTTAAAATGGGTTCACTTTTGGGGGCGTTCTATTATTCTGACACTTATAAGCCTCTGCAAACTTGGCTTGTTGCAGGAAAAAATATGTACTTCAAAAATGTTAAAATTTATGTTAAAATGTAAAGTCTCCTAAATAAAAAAATAAAAAGTAAAAAAATTTTGTGAGTGCAGCCAAAATAAAGTAAAGATGTGGAAATATATTTCTGATAAAAAAATATTGAATAGTATTTATGTATGTATATGAAATATTGCAGTTGAAAATAGGAAAATGTGGCAATTTTTACAAAGTTTCATAAATTTTCACTTTTTTAATAAAGATACGCATATTTTATCGGTAGAATTTTACCACCTAAGTAAAGTACAATATGTGACGAGAAAACAATGTCAGAATTACTTTGATGTGCAAAACCGTTACAAAGTTATTCTAAGCTAAAATGACACAATTTGGCTTGGTCATTAAGGCCCAAACAGGCTTGGTCACTAAGGGGTTAAAGAAGGCTTAGAATTTTAGAAGCAATTCTTAAAATTTTTAAGAAAATTTCCTAAACCCACGTTTTAAGGACCAGTTCAGTTATGAAGTCACTGTTGGGCTTGCATAGTAGAAACCACCCATAAATGACCCCATTTTAGAAACTACACCCTTCAAGTTATTCAAAACTGATTTTAAAAACTTTGTTAACCCTTTAAGTGTTCCACGAGAATGAAAATTTCACTTTTTTTTTGCAGATTTTCCATTTTAATCTATTTTTCCCTGTAGCACAGCAAGGTTGAACAGCCAAAGAAAACTCAATATTTATTATCCTGATTCTACAGTTTACAGAAACACCCCACATGTAGTGGTAAACTACTGTAAGGGCACACAGCAGGGCGCAGAGGGAAAGGAGCGCCATATGGATTTTGGAGGGCAGATTTCACTGGGATAATTTTAAGTTGCTATGTCACATTTGAAGACCCCCTTATGCACCCCTAGAGTAGAAACTCCCCAAAAGTGACCCCATTTTGTAAACTACGGGATAAGGTGACAGTTTTATTGGTACTATGTTGGGGTATATATTATTTTTGATTGCTCGATATTACGCTTCTTGTGAGGCAAAATAAACAAAAATTATTATAATTTTTTTTTTTTCTAGAGTTCTTCTGACAGGATGGATCAGGTGTTGCTTTTATAGAGCAGATTGATACGGACACGTCAATACCAAATATGTGCATTTTTGTTGTTGTTTCAGTTTTACTTATAATAAGGCATTTTTTAAAACAAAAATAATGTTTGTGTCTTTATTTTCTGAAAGCTACATTTCTTTTATTTTTCTGCCGATTGTCTTGTGTAGAGGCTCTTTTTTGCATAAAGAGATTACATTTTTATTGGTACTATTTTTGGGTACATATGATTTTTGGTCATTCAATATGACACTTTTGGGAAAAGGTGACCCAAAAATGGCTACTTTGGCACAGTTTTAATTTTTTTAACACCATTCAACTGAGGGGGTAGATCATGTGAAATTTTTATATAGAAGGTTTTCATGACGCGGGCGATACCTAATATGTCTACTTTTTTATGTATTTCAGTTTTACACAATAAAAGCTGTAGGGATTTGCTCTGGTAGGCAGGGAAAGCAGACGCAGTACAGAGGCAAGAACACGGTAGTAAAGCAAAAAGTTCAGTGTTTATTCACACCCAAGGAAAAACATAACACAAACACTTTGCAGAGTCCTGGTGTTAATTCACACCACAGGAATTCCTCGTGTTATTTCACACGGCCAAAGTCCACAGAACTCAAAACAAACATGTCACCTGGATATCCACAGCAGGCTTTAGGGCGCCTGACTTCCAGCTGGTGGCTCTCATGCAGCTCCCAGAGACACAGAGCCTTCACAGCTCCACTTTCACTTGGAGGAACATACCCCACCCAGCTGAGCTGCTGGCTGGGTTTTTAAACCCCAACCCAAAACCTGGCCTGGACGTGGGGAACAGCCACCCACCCTGCTCTTTGGCTGCTCCCAATAAGAATCGGCCCATATCGGCTTTTCAGCCACACTAAGAATAAACAGTGTCAGCAAACACTAGCTGCGGCTGAAACATAAAATAACCGGTTCTTATCTCACCTAGGCCAGGAACCTCAGTGACACGTACCTTCCGTCAATGACGAACCCTTGCGCCTTCCTACATACCTCCCCCCTTTGTTCAATCCTGAGGGGGTGAACACGCACCAGACAGTGTACTCAGGACAGGGCATCCGCGTTTCCCTGTAACCGGCCTGCCCTGTGTTCTACTGTGAACTTAAAGTTTTGCAGCGATAAGAACCACCTGGTGACCCGAGCATTCCTCTCTTTGGCCTGGCTCATCCACTTGAGAGGGGAGTGATCGGTCACCAGACGGAATTTCCTCCCCAACAGATAATAGCGGAGAGACTCGAGTGCCCACTTGATGGCCAGACACTCTCTCTCCACTATACTGTACCGGGTCTCCGCTGGAGTGAGCTTACGGCTGAGGAAGACAACGGGATGCTCCACCCCGTTGACTTCCTGAGACAGTACTGCACCGAGGCCCACTTCGGAGGCATCAGTCTGGACCACAAATTCCCTCTTGAAGTCGGGCGTCACCAAAACCGGGGACCCACACAGGGCCGACTTCAAAGCGGAGAAAGCCTCTTCTGCCTGGTCATTCCAGCGGACTATCACGGACTTCCGTCCCTTTAAAAGCCCTGTCAATGGAGCCGCTAAAGTGGCAAAATGGGGAACAAACCTCATGTAATAGCCCACCATTCCCAGGAATGACCTTACTTGTCTAGAGGTGGCAGGTCGGGGCCAATTCCGTATCGCCTCTATTTTGCTCACTTGGGGTTTAATGATTCCGCGCCCAATGACATACCCAAGGTATTTAGTCTCCTCTAACCCTATTGCACATTTCTTTGGGTTAGCTGTTAGTCCCGCCTTTCGAAGGGAGTCCACTACAGCCTGTACTTTAGGTAGGTGACTTTCCCAGTCGGTGCTATGGACAACGATATCGTTCAGGTACGCCGAAGCGTATCGACGATGTGGACGAAGTACAATATCCATTAGCCTTTGAAATGCGGCGGGAGCGCCATGTAGACCAAAGGGTAATACATTGTACTGTTACAGCCCCTCTGGCGTGACAAAAGCCGTTTTTTCTTTGGCAGCCTCTGTCAAGGGTACCTGCCAGTACCCTTTGGTGAGGTCCAACACAGAAAAATACCGGGCTTGGCCCAACTTTTCAATAAGCTCATCCACTCGGGGCATGGGATACGCGTCAAATTTGGACACCTCATTAAGTTTGCGGAAGTCATTACAGAACCTCAATGTCCCGTCTGGCTTGGGTATTAATACTATCGGACTGGCCCACTCACTTTTAGACTCCTCAATGACATCCAGCCGCAACATGAGTTGCACTTCCTCCGAGATGGCTTTTCGCCGAGCCTCGGGTACTCGGTATGGTTTTAACCGGATTTTTGCCTGAGGCTCAGTGACAATGTCATGTTGGATTACGGAAGTCCGTCCAGAGAGGTCTGAGAGCACATCCGTGTTCCGACTAACGAACTCCCTGGTTTCCTGAGCCTGTTTAGAGGAGAGGCTGTCAGCAATTTTTATTGTGGCAACCGCTTCCCTTGCATCAGACTTAGGAGCCGGAATCTCCTGTCCAAGAAAGCCCGGCCGTGGACTGTCTTCCGTACAGGTTTCCCTATCCTTCCAAGGTTTTAGCAAATTAACATGGTAAACCTGCTCCGGATTTCGCCTCCCCGGCTGGTGTACTTTGTAATTTACCTCTCCTATTTTTTCACGTACCTCGTAGGGCCCCTGCCACCTGGCTAGGAACTTACTGTCCACTGTCGGCACCAGAACCAAAACCCGATCACCCAGGTTAAAGGACCCGAGCCTACCGATTATAGATCCGACTCTGGGCTCGCTGAGCGGCCTCCATATGTTCTCTGACAAGAGTCAAAACGGTCTCTATCCGCTGTTGCATCTTGGTAACGTATTCCAGGATGCTTTTATGCGGAGTGAGTTGTTGTTCCCATGCCTCTTTGGCTACGTCCAACAAGCCATGAGGATGTCTGCCATATAGCAATTCGAAGGGCGAGAACCCAGTAGAGGCCTGGGGCACCTCTCGCACTGCGAACATGAGATAGGGCAGAAGAAGTTCCCAATCCTTTCCATCTTTGGTCACCACCCTTTTTAACATGGTTTTTAGAGTTTTATTAAACCTTTCCACTAGTCCATCCGTTTGTGGATGGTACACGGACGTCCGTAACTGTTTTATACGCAGCAACTTGCAGAGTTCCCTCATGACCTTGGACATAAAAGGGGTCCCCTGGTCAGTCAGGACCTCTTTAGGTAGCCCCACTCAGGAGAACATCTCCATTAGCTCTTTAGCTATAAG
This sequence comes from Bufo bufo, assembly GCF_905171765.1. Lineage (NCBI taxonomy): Eukaryota > Metazoa > Chordata > Amphibia > Anura > Bufonidae > Bufo > Bufo bufo. The sequence goes on from NC_053389.1 coordinate 544,074,754, forward strand.
TTTTGCAGAAGTATGTCGCAGTGGCACTGCCTCTGGGTACCGAGTAGCGTAATCGAGGACAACCAAGATGTGTTGGTGTCCCCTGGCGGACTTTGGTACAGGACCTACTAGGTCCATAGCGATTTGCTCAAACGGTACATCAATGATCGGGAGGGGTACCAAGGGACTGCAAAAAAGGTGCTGGGGGCTAGTTGCCTGGCAGGTCGGGCAAGACTTACAGAACTCGTCCACCTCTTTAAACACACTGGGCCAGTAAAACCGTTGTAGTATCCGGTCCTGTGTTTTCTGCATTCCCAGATGACCCCCGAGAACATGCTGGTGTGCTAACTCTAACACGAGTTTGCAATAAGCCTGAGGCACCACCAACTGTTCAACGGATTCACCTCGCAGCTGATTTACCCGATACAACATCTCCTGATGGACCACAAAACGGGGGAACACCGACTCTGCCCCTGGTTGTTGTGGTTCACCATCTATTATTAGCACATTTTCCCAGGCTCTGGATAAGGTTGGATCCCGGTGTTGCGTGGTACAAAAATTATCCCCGGAGACATTGAGGTCTGCCAGCTCAGGCCCCGGCGGCAAGTCCTCCATGTCTCCCACCATTACACTCAGCGGGGTTGTCTCCTCCTTTTCCACCGAAGTGGCGGTCACCCCTACCGCGGGACCTTCGGACTCAGGTTCCCAGGGTTCAGGTCTCCCCCCTGAGCCGGGCCATTCTGCAAGGGTTACACCTGTATCATGCGTATCAGTCACTCTCGGAACCGGCCACAGTGCCGTAAAACCCGGGAAGTCTCTCCCTACTATAAGTTCATAGTGGAGGTGGGTTGCAACAGCCACCTCGTGGATCCACCTGCTTGAAACCGTAGACAGAGACACCATAGCAGTAGGATAGTCTTTTAAGTCCCCATGGATACACATGACTCCAACCTTACGGCTGGTGTACTCAGCGGAGCGTACCAGGGAAGCCCTTACCAGGGTCACCAGACTTCCTGAGTCTAACAGAGCCTCCGCTGGAGTGTCTCCCACCTCAACCTGGCACAGGTGGTTCAGAGACTCCGAAGCACCCACTGCACACAGTTTCCTGGCAAATAATGATTGACGGAAGCCACAGTTTGTGTCCATGGGTTCCCCCTGACGTGGACAGTCCGCTCGAACATGGCCTGGCTCTCGACACCACCAGCAGATTATTGGAGCGGGGTCCACAGGGGTTATATCCCGGGCAGGTTTGATGGGCACCGGTTGTTGGGTCCGGGGTGGAGAGTTACGGGATCTGACTGCCCCCCTCCCAACAGAACCCCCCTGTAAGTTCCGGGTAGCCTCAAAGCGCTCCACCAGGTCGACCATCTCCAGCGCATTCCCTGGGGAGACCTGGCCAATCCATTGCTGGAGAGGGGGTAGCAGAGCCCTCCAGAACCTGTCTGCTAATAACCAGTCCAACATAGCAGTGGGGCTCAACACATCAGGTTGTAGCCACTTTTGTAACAGGTTAAGCAGGTCATAATACTGGGGTCTCATGGGCTCCGCCGGGTTGAACCCCCACTGATGCACCCGCTGGGCCCGGACCAGCACATTCACCCCCAGTCTTGCCAAGATCTCTCCTTTTACCTTTGGGTAGTCGGCCGCTTGATCATCAGGCAAGTCGAAAAACACCTGCTGTGACTCTGATGTCGGAAAAGGAGCGGCCATCTCAGCCCACTGGTCTTGGGGCAGCTTTTCCCTGGTGGCCACTTTTTCATACATCGCCAGGTAGGTCTGAATGTCGTCTGCGGGGGTCATTTTAGGGATCGCTAAAATTTTAGGGATTAGGGGTACTGCTTTCCGGGCATCATGTACGCTTGGGGTTGCTCCTGCTGACTGTCACCCCGTTACATGTTGTAGCAGCAACTGGTTGGTCTCCTGCTGCTGCTTATTAGCCTCGCGTTGTTGCAGGTTAGCCTCCACGAGGGCCTTTATAACAGCCTCCATTTCGTCTCTTGACACCTTTTTGAATCTAGCCGGTTTGATAAATGACATACAACTGTGAGAGAAAAAAATAATATTTTCGGCGTTCACGCCAGCCTCACTGCGCTTCCCCGAACCAAGCCACCAATTGTAGGGATTTGCTCTGGTAGGCAGGGTAAGCGGACGCAGTACAGAGGCAGGAACATGGTAGTAAAGCAAAAAGTTCAGTGTTTATTCACACCCAAGGAAAAACAAACACTTTGCAGAGTCCTGGTGTTAATTCACACCACAGGAATTCCTCATGTTATTTCACACGGCCAAAGTCCACAGAACTCAAAACAAACACATCACCTGGATATCCACAGCAGGCTTTAGGGCGCCTGGCTTCCAGCTGGTGGCTCTCATGCAGCTCCCAGAGACACAGAGCCTTCCCAGCTCCACTTTCACTTAGAGGAACATACCACACCCAGCTGAGCTGCTGGCTGGGTTTTTAAACCCCAACCCAAAACCTGGCCTGGACGTGGGGAACAGCCACCCACCCTGCTCTTTGGCTGCTCCCAATAAGAACCGGCCCGGATCGGCTTTTCAGCCACACTAAGAATAAACAGTGTCAGCAAGCACTAGCTGCGGCTGAAACATAAACTAACCGGTTCTTATCTCACCGAGGTCAGGAACCTCGGTGACACGTACCTTCCGTCAATGACGAACCCTTGCGCCTTCCTACAAAGCATAGAAAATGTTTTAGCATCTCCATTTTCTGAAAGCCATATTTTGTCTCATGTGGGGGCTCATTTTTTGTAGGAAGTGATGACATTTTGATTTGTGCTGTTTTGGGGTACATACAGTACAGACCAAAAGTTTGGACACACCTTCTCATTCAAAGAGTTTTCTTTATTTTCATGACTATGAAAATTGTAGATTCACACTGAAGGCATCAAAACTATGAATTACATGTGGAATTATATACATAATAAACGAATGTGAAACAAATGAAAATATGTCATATTCTAGGTTCTTCAAAGTAGCCACCTTTTGCTTTGACCTCTTGGCATTCTCTTAATGAGCTTCAAGAGGTAGTCCCCTGAAATGGTTTTTACTTCACAGGTGTGCCCTGTCAGGTTTAATAAGTGGGATTTCTTGCCTTATAAATGGGGTTGGGACCATCAGTTGCGTTGAGGAGAAGTCAGGTGGATACAAAGCTGATAGTCCTACTGAATAGACTGTTAGAATTGGTATTATGGCAAGAAAAAAGCAGCTAAGTAAAGAAAAACGAGTGGCCATCATTACTTTAAGAAATGAAGGTCAGTCAGTCAGCCGAAAAATTGGGAAAACTTTGAAAGTAAGGGCTATTTGACCATGAAGGAGAGTGATGGGGTGCTGCGCCAGATGACCTTGCCTCCACAGTCACCGGACCTGAACCCAATCGAGATGGTTTGGGGTGAGCTGGACCGCAGAGTGAAGGCAAAAGGGCCAACAAGTGCTAAGCATCTCTGAGAACTCCTTCAAGACTGTTGGAAGACCATTTCAGGGGACTACCTCTTGAAGCTCATCAAGAGAATGCCAAGAGTGTGCAAAGCAGTAATCCAAGCAAAAGGTGGCTACTTTGAAGAACCTAAAATATGACATATTTTCAGTTGTTTCACACTTGTTTGTTATGTATATAATTCCACATGTGTTAATTCATAGTTTTGATGCCTTCATAGTCATGAAAATAAAGAAAACTCTTTGAATGAGAAGGTGTGTCCAAACTTTTGGTCTGTACTGTATGTCTTTTTGATCACTTTGAATTACACTTTTTGTTATATAAGGAGACAAAAATAGCATTTTTTGCTCCGTTTTTTACAGCGTTCACCTGAGGTGGTAGATTATGCAAGATTTTTAAAGAACTTATACAAAATTGCCAGGAACGGCTAAATAATGCAGTGAGGAAGTATAGAAGCTAAATCCACATTTTGACACCTTCCTACATATAAAATTTAACTTTTAATAAATACCACTATAAGCTGAAAATACATTAAAGTCAAGCCCTGCAATCTCAAAGGCACAGGTCAGACAACAATCTAGTACAATACGTAAACTGTCAACACATGGATTAGATATAAACAAGCATATATTCTCAAAAGCTCATAGTTTCTCTGTGTTAGGGAAGCGGAATAGGGAGGAGAGGAGGAGGGATAAATCGGAGAACAAGGGGGGGGGGAGAGGTGGGATAAAGATAACCTATGGGGACAGTATTTTAGAGGGATATTCCATATATTTCTTTATTGTCCCTATTTCAATAGATACTCCCAGTAGGCCCACATTCTATATAGGGGAGCTAAAAAAGTCCTTAGGGAGTAGTCCATGTTGATGAGGATAATCCCATGGGACTTATCAATTGATATAATCCATAATGGACCTTTCCGATCCGATGATTCCAATTACAGCATATATTTAGATTTCCAGGACCTCCATGACCAGGAAACCAGGAGAAGAAAGAAAGTAACCCAAGCAGGGTGCACTAAATCCTATACATTTTTTTTTTAATTATAAGTCTTTATTATATTTTTCCAATCATTTACAATTTTCCAATAAATAACATTTTTACATCCATATCTAATTATTAATATTCAGTTTTACATATTTGTATATATTGCCTCCTCCCTTGCGCGCCGTGAGAAAAAAATTATAAAAAAAAGTCTTCTCCTTTCCCACCCCCTCAACCCCCCCACCACCTCCCCATCCTCCCGATTCCCCCGTACCCCCCCCCCCCGAAGCCACTTATTTTTTACTTAACCAGTTTTGCCATAACCTAGCTAATCCAGTTTTTTTCTTATTACCTGCCAAATGAAATTTCTCCCCGACAAGCGAGACTTTAACGGACCTCTCCCATTCTTTAACCGTGGGGGCAACACTCCCCCCCCCCCCCAGCACCCGACAATGCATTTCCTGGCCTGGAATAAAAGATTAGAAGCTATCTTTCGATGTTGGGGGACTTTCATTCCATCCATTACCCCCAGAATACAATTTTCAAATTGCCTTGGCACTTTAAACTGGTGGTATTCCTCTATTTTTTCATAGACATTTTCCCAGTATTCTTGAATTTTTACACATGTCCATAACACATGTAAATCGTCTACTCCTATCTCCCTACACTTGGGGCACCTAAATTCTTTAAACTTATAACACTTAATTAACATCTTAGGAGAGTAATAAAGTCGATACAGTATGTTAAATTGAATAATTCTATGAGAGAAATTCCTTGAGACCTTATTATTTGCCTGTATGGCCAGATCCCAAAAATCTCCCCGTTGGGTATCTAAATCCGGCCGCCATTTGTTCATTAAACTCTCCACTGCTCTTCTCTTAGTCTTTTGGTGTAACAAGCATTGATATATTCTTGAGACTAATTTCTTCCCTGGCGTTAATTTAGTAATATTGATTAATGGCATTTATTTGTGTTCCTTTTCCTATCGTCTTATTTAAAGGGGTACTGCACTTTCATTTAACTGATGATTTATCCTCTGGATAGATCATCAGCTTCTGATCGGCGGGGGTCTGACACCTGGGACCCCCGCCGATCAGCTGTTTCAGAAGGCAGCGGCACTCCAGCAGCGCCGCGGCCTTCTCACTGTTTACCGCCGGGCCGCCGGCCCACTGACGTCACGACTAGTATCAATTAGCATGGGCGCGGCTAAGCTCTGTTCACTTGAATGGAGCTTAGCCGCGCCCACGCTAGTTGATACTAGTCGTGACGTAAGTGGGCCGGCGGCCCGGCGGTAAACAGTGAGAAGGCTGCGGCGCTGCTGGAGCGCCACTGCCTTCTGAAACAGCTGACCGTGCGTCGGACCCCCGCCGATAAGAAGCTGATGATCTATCCAGAGGATAGATCATCAGTTAAATGAAAGTTCAGAACCCTTTTAATACCTGTTTTAATTGGAAGTGAAAAAAACTCAGCTCTGTATTTATCAGATGACAATTATCTTTAAGTTTTTTTATAGGGAATTATATCCCCCTCATCCCATACCTGGCCAAGTTTATATATTCCATGTTTCCACCAAATTTTTTGTTCAATCGCTTTTCATTCTGTAAGATAGATATTATCCCACAGTATAGTATCAAAGTGGAAACCACTCTAGGACCACAAATGTCTTAGCTCCTTCCAGGTTTTTGCCATCAAATCAATTAGAGGTATCTTATTACCTTCCTGTTGCATCAATATACCTGCTTCCAGTATTTGAAAAATATTGCATTTCTCCAATCTTTTATTAATCCCTACTATTAAACGCTTATATCTAGGGATGAGCGAACCCGAACTGTATAGTTCGGGTTCGTACCGAATTTTGGGGTGTCCGTGACACGGACCCGAACCCGAACATTTTCGTAAAAGTCCGTGTTCGGGTTCGGTGTTCGGCGCTTTCTTGGCGCTTTTTGAAAGGCTGCAAAGCAGCCAATCAACAAGCGTCATACTACTTGCCCCAAGAGGCCATCACAGCCTTGCCTACTATTGGCATGGCTGTGATTGGCCAGTGCAGCATGTGACCCAGCCTCTATATAAGCTTGGGTCACGTTGCGCTGCACGTCACTCTGCTGATTGAAGCATAGGGAGAGGTTGCAGCTGCGACGTTAGGGCGAGATTAGGCAGTGATTGACTCCTCCAAAAGACTTCATTCTGTGATCGATCTGCAGCTGTGGATCATTGAAGTGCTAATATTGACTTACTCACTTTTTTGAGGCTGCCCAGAGCGTTTTTAGATCACTTTTTTTCTGGGGTGATCGGCGGCCATTTTGTGACTTGTGGTGCGCCAGCACAAGCTATCACCAAGTGTATTTAACCATCAATAGTGTGGTTATTTTGTGCTATATCCTACATCAGCTGCAGGCTGAGCCTGTGTCACCGAAGTGCATTTAACCATCAACAGTCTGGTTATTTTTTGGCCATATACTACATCAGCTGCAGGCTGAGCCTGTGTCACCGAAGTGCATTTAACCATCAACAGTCTGATTATTTTTTGGCCATATACTACATCTGGTGCAGGCTGAGCCTGTGTCACCCAAGTGCATTTAACCATCAACAGTGTGGTTATTTTTTGGCCATATACTACATCAGGGGTAAGTTGAGCCTGTTAGCCAGCGCCTAAAAAATAGACCTGAAATTTCTATTCAACCAAATCTGTACTGTTTTAGCTGGTCAAGTTATTTGTAGTGACCGTAAAAGCACACTTTTTGTTCTGGGTTGAAAAACTATTCCCAAATTTGCCATTCTCAAAATAACTAGTTTCTGGTATATGAGGCCTACTTGAAATCTATCCCAAAAAGGATATCTTACATTGAAGGTACTGATAGTGTCATTCAGAAAAACCTAAGACACACGCTACCGTGCAGATAGAAGTCTGATTCTGAGATTAAACCTTAACCTGTCACACAGTGCAAAAAAAAACAGGTCTCACATTTCTATTCAAGCAAATCTGTACTGTTTTAGCTGGTCAAGTTATTTGTAGTGACCGTAAAAGCACTTTTTTTTTTCTGGGTTGAAAAACTATTCCCAAATTTGCCATTCTCAAAATAACTAGTTTCTGGTTTTTGAGGCCTACTTGAAATCTATCCCAAAAAGGATATTTTACATTGAAGGTACTGATAGTGTCATTCAGAAAAACCTAAGACACACGCTACCGTGCAGATAGAAGTCTGATTCTGAGATTAAACCTTAACCTGTCACACAGTGCAAAAAAAAACAGGTCTCACATTTCTATTCAAGCAAATCTGTACTGTTTTAGCTGGTCAAGTTATTTGTAGCGACCGTAAAAGCAAATTTTTTTTTCTGGTTTGAAAAACTATTCCCAAATTTGCCATTCTCAAAATAACTAGTTTCTGGTATTTGAGGCCTACTTGAAATCTATCCCAAAAAGGATATCTTACATTGAAGATACTGATAGTGTCATTCAGAAAAACCTAAGACACACGCTACCGTGCAGATAGAAGTCTGATTCTGTGATTAAACCTTAACCTGTCACACAGTGCAAAAAAAACAGGTCTCACATTTCTATTCAAGCAAATCTGTACTGTTTTAGCTGGTCAAGTTATTTGTAGTGACCGTAAAAGAACATTTTTTTTTCTGGGTTGAAAAACTATTCCCAAATTTGCCATTCTCAAAATAACTAGTTTCTGGTATTTGAGGCCTACTTGAAATCTATCCCAAAAAGGATATCTTACATTGAAGGTACTGATAGTGTCATTCAGAAAAACCTAAGACACACGCTACCGTGCAGATAGAAGTCTGATTCTGTGATTAAACCTTAACCTGTCACACAGTGCAAAAAAAAAACAGGTCTCACATTTCTATTCAAGCAAATCTGTACTGTTTTAGCTGGTCAAGTTATTTGTAGTGACCGTAAAAGCACTTTTTTTTTTCTGGGTTGAAAAACTATTCCCAAATTTGCCATTCTCAAAATAACTAGTTTCTGGTATTTGAGGCCTACTTGAAATCTATCCCAAAAGGATATCTTACATTGAAGGTACTGATAGTGTCATTCAGAAAAACCTAAGACATACGCTACCGTGCAGATAGAAGTCTGATTCTGTGATTAAACCTTAACCTGTCACACAGTGCAAAAAAAAACAGGTCTCACATTTCTATTCAAGCAAATCTGTACTGTTTTAGCTGGTCAAGTTATTTGTAGCGACCGTAAAAGCACATTTTTTTTTCTGGGTTAAAAAACTATTCCCAAATTTGCCATTCTCAAAATAACTAGTTTCTGGTATTTGAGGCCTACTTGAAATCTATCCCAAAAAGGATATCTTACATTGAAGGTACTGATAGTGTCATTCAGAAAAACCTAAGACACACGCTACCGTGCAGATAGAAGTCTGATTCTGAGATTAAACCTTAACCTGTCACACAGTGCAAAAAAAAACAGGTCTCACATTTCTATTCAAGCAAATCTGTACTGTTTTAGCTGGTCAAGTTATTTGTAGTGACCGTAAAAGCACTTTTTTTTTTCTGGGTTGAAAAACTATTCCCAAATTTGCCATTCTCAAAATAACTAGTTTCTGGTTTTTGAGGCCTACTTGAAATCTATCCCAAAAAGGATATTTTACATTGAAGGTACTGATAGTGTCATTCAGAAAAACCTAAGACACACGCTACCGTGCAGATAGAAGTCTGATTCTGAGATTAAACCTTAACCTGTCACACAGTGCAAAAAAAAACAGGTCTCACATTTCTATTCAAGCAAATCTGTACTGTTTTAGCTGGTCAAGTTATTTGTAGCGACCGTAAAAGCACATTTTTTTTTCTGGTTTGAAAAACTATTCCCAAATTTGCCATTCTCAAAATAACTAGTTTCTGGTATTTGAGGCCTACTTGAAATCTATCCCAAAAAGGATATCTTACATTGAAGATACTGATAGTGTCATTCAGAAAAACCTAAGACACACGCTACCGTGCAGATAGAAGTCTGATTCTGAGATTAAACCTTAACCTGTCACACAGTGCAAAAAAAACAGGTCTCACATTTCTATTCAAGCAAATCTGTACTGTTTTAGCTGGTCAAGTTATTTGTAGTGACCGTAAAAGAACATTTTTTTTTCTGGGTTGAAAAACTATTCCCAAATTTGCCATTCTCAAAATAACTAGTTTCTGGTATTTGAGGCCTACTTGAAATCTATCCCAAAAAGGATATCTTACATTGAAGGTACTGATAGTGTCATTCAGAAAAACCTAAGACACACGCTACCGTGCAGATAGAAGTCTGATTCTGTGATTAAACCTTAACCTGTCACACAGTGCAAAAAAAAAACAGGTCTCACATTTCTATTCAAGCAAATCTGTACTGTTTTAGCTGGTCAAGTTATTTGTAGTGACCGTAAAAGCACTTTTTTTTTTCTGGGTTGAAAAACTATTCCCAAATTTGCCATTCTCAAAATAACTAGTTTCTGGTATTTGAGGCCTACTTGAAATCTATCCCAAAAGGATATCTTACATTGAAGGTACTGATAGTGTCATTCAGAAAAACCTAAGACATACGCTACCGTGCAGATAGAAGTCTGATTCTGTGATTAAACCTTAACCTGTCACACAGTGCAAAAAAAAACAGGTCTCACATTTCTATTCAAGCAAATCTGTACTGTTTTAGCTGGTCAAGTTATTTGTAGCGACCGTAAAAGCACATTTTTTTTTCTGGGTTAAAAAACTATTCCCAAATTTGCCATTCTCAAAATAACTAGTTTCTGGTATTTGAGGCCTACTTGAAATCTATCCCAAAAAGGATATCTTACATTGAAGGTACTGATAGTGTCATTCAGAAAAACCTAAGACACACGCTACCGTGCAGATAGAAGTCTGATTCTGAGATTAAACCTTAACCTGTCACACAGTGCAAAAAAAAACAGGTCTCACATTTCTATTCAAGCAAATCTGTACTGTTTTAGCTGGTCAAGTTATTTGTAGTGACCGTAAAAGCACTTTTTTTTTTCTGGGTTGAAAAACTATTCCCAAATTTGCCATTCTCAAAATAACTAGTTTCTGGTTTTTGAGGCCTACTTGAAATCTATCCCAAAAAGGATATTTTATATTGAAGGTACTGATAGTGTCATTCAGAAAAACCTAAGACACACGCTACCGTGCAGATAGAAGTCTGATTCTGAGATTAAACCTTAACCTGTCACACAGTGCAAAAAAAAACAGGTCTCACATTTCTATTCAAGCAAATCTGTACTGTTTTAGCTGGTCAAGTTATTTGTAGCGACCGTAAAAGCACATTTTTTTTTCTGGTTTGAAAAACTATTCCCAAATTTGCCATTCTCAAAATAACTAGTTTCTGGTATTTGAGGCCTACTTGAAATCTATCCCAAAAAGGATATCTTACATTGAAGATACTGATAGTGTCATTCAGAAAAACCTAAGACACACGCTACCGTGCAGATAGAAGTCTGATTCTGAGATTAAACCTTAACCTGTCACACAGTGCAAAAAAAACAGGTCTCACATTTCTATTCAAGCAAATCTGTACTGTTTTAGCTGGTCAAGTTATTTGTAGTGACCGTAAAAGAACATTTTTTTTTCTGGGTTGAAAAACTATTCCCAAATTTGCCATTCTCAAAATAACTAGTTTCTGGTATTTGAGGCCTACTTGAAATCTATCCCAAAAAGGATATCTTACATTGAAGGTACTGATAGTGTCATTCAGAAAAACCTAAGACACACGCTACCGTGCAGATAGAAGTCTGATTCTGTGATTAAACCTTAACCTGTCACACAGTGCAAAAAAAAAAACAGGTCTCACATTTCTATTCAAGCAAATCTGTACTGTTTTAGCTGGTCAAGTTATTTGTAGTGACCGTAAAAGCACTTTTTTTTTTCTGGGTTGAAAAACTATTCCCAAATTTGCCATTCTCAAAATAACTAGTTTCTGGTATTTGAGGCCTACTTGAAATCTATCCCAAAAGGATATCTTACATTGAAGGTACTGATAGTGTCATTCAGAAAAACCTAAGACATACGCTACCGTGCAGATAGAAGTCTGATTCTGTGATTAAACCTTAACCTGTCACACAGTGCAAAAAAAAAACAGGTCTCACATTTCTATTTAAGCAAATCTGTACTGTTTTAGCTGGTCAAGTTATTTGTAGTGACCGTAAAAGCACATTTTTTTTTCTGGGTTGAAAAACTATTCCCAAATTTGCCATTCTCAACATAACTAGTTTCTGGTATTTGAGGCCTACTTGAAATCTATCCCAAAAAGGATATCTTACATTGAAGGTACTGATAGTGTCATTCAGAAAAACCTAAGACACACGCTACCGTGCAGATAGAAGTCTGATTCTGTGATTAAACCTTAACCTGTCACACAATGCAAAAAAAAAAGAGGTCTCACATTTCTATTCAAGCAAATCTGTACTGTTTTAGCTGGTCAAGTTATTTGTAGCGACCGTAAAAGCACATTTTTTTTTCTGGGTTAAAAAACTATTCCCAAATTTGCCATTCTCAAAATAACTAGTTTCTGGTATTTGAGGCCTACTTGAAATCTATCCCAAAAAGGATATCTTACATTGAAGGTACTGATAGTGTCATTCAGAAAAACCTAAGACACACGCTACCGTGCAAATAGAAGTCTGATTCTGTGATTAAACCTTAACCTGTCACACAGTGCAAAAAAAAAACAGGTCTCACATTTCTATTCAATGGTCTGCCGGGTGTTCACTCCAAGGTCATGGAAGTCACGCCTGCGGCCACCCCGTTCTCCGAGGGATATGTCCTGAAATCCAGCTGAAAGCTGCAGAACATCAGTCGGAGGTCTCTCCACTACTGGCGGGCCTCTCTGGCGCCCTCTTCCCACAAGCAAAGGCTCGGCTGGTGGCTGCTGGGGTCTTTCAATGCGTCTAGGTTCTTGAGCCTCGTGCTCCTGTCCAGGCTGTCCTTGGCTGGGCTGCCCCCTGGCACGTGCTCTTCCGCGGGCTCTGGCTCGTCCACTCATCTTCTATTCCTGAGAGGATATAAACCGCTAATAAGGTCAATCTGCCGCCTAGCAGCTCCGCCGTGGCACAATCACCTCAGAACTCGCACACTGGTGACTTTAGGTATCTTCACTGGTCACTTTGAGCAAAATGATGACATCCGAGTCACGGCACCAAATGTAACCCTCTTTTCCTTGCACCATCTGCGACACCTCCAGCTTTCACACTCACTCGGTCACCAGCTCCTCCAGGCATAAACTCTAAATGGACTCTAAGGGACGACACTCAGGTCTTCTGTGGTTTAAAGCTTTATTGAGGTGGAATGCACTTGGCTGGAGCCTGTAATACAACAGGGAAACACTGCCACTATGTGGTATACAGCCAGGTCACCAGCCCACCTATATCATAACAGGCAGTCATTATATTACATTCCCACATACATGTTACAGGATATAACAAAGCATACAGAAAAATGAACAAGAGAAAATCATTTACAAAGATATTGCAGCAGGGTGACCTGGAATACAGCATGTCTTGCAGCCATTTTAGGAAGAACACATGGCTCTCTAACTGTACATCATCTACTCAGCCTAGCATGTGCTGCAGGGTTTAAAGGCTGCTAAAAAACATACAGTCACCTCTTTACATTCTACAGAACTATTATGGGTATATATTATAACTTTTTACAATAGATAAATGAACTTTAGCTTTAGAGAACTTAGACAGAGATCCTACCTCCTTCACAGTAAATGTCTGCACTGAGGAGACCAAACCAAGTAGCAGAATACACAGGGGGCTTTCTGGAAGAGTCCACTGTAAAGACTCTGTCTGTTAAAACTTTCCTCAGTTATCTAATAGCACATTTGAAGAGGTTTATTTAGCATGTGCTGACTCTCTGCTAACAGCTTATGAATATATGGAACTATATTTAACAAGTGATCATTGCATCAGCTCCTGTATATTGGTATGACCCTATTGCAAACCTGCAGACTGGATATTTGGTGAAACTTCATGTGGTTCATGTTGACTGTACTACACCACTGACTTTCAGAGTTTGGAGGAAGAGGCAGTGGTGAGACCGAGCCAACAGCGTAGCAAAAGAGGGAGCAGTGGGCAAAATCAGAACACCCGCCGCCAAGAGACTCAGCCTGCTACTGACCGCCGCCATCTGGGACCGAGCACCCCAAAGGCAGCTTCAAGGAGTTCCCTGGCATGGCACTTCTTCAAACAATGTGCTGACGACAAGACCCGAGTGGTTTGCACGCTGTGCCATCAGAGCCTGAAGCGAGGCATTAACGTTCTGAACCTTAGCACAACCTGCATGACCAGGCACCTACATGCAAAGCATGAACTGCAGTGGAGTAAACACATTAAAAACAAGGAAGTCACTTAGGCTCCCCCTGCTGCCTCTTCTGCTGCTGCCACCTCGGCCTCTTCTGCTGCTGCCGCCGCCTCGGCCTCTTCTGCTGCTGCTGCCGCCGCCTCGGCCTCTTCCTCTGCCTCTGGAGGAACGTTGGCACCTGCCGCCCAGCAAACATGGGATGTACCACCAACACCACCACCTGCGTCACCAAGCATCTCAACCATGTCACACGGCAGCGTTCAGCTCTCCATCTCACAAACATTTGAGAGAAAGCGTAAATTCCCACCTAGCCACCCTCGATCCCTGGCCCTGAATGCCAGCATTTCTAAACTACTGGCCTATGAAATGCTGTCATTTAGGCTGGTGGACACACACAGCTTCAAACAGCTCATGTCGCTTGCTGTCCCACAGTATGTTTTTCCCAGCCGCCACTACTTCTCCAAGAGAGCCGTGCCTTCCCTGCACAAACAAGTGTCCGATAAAATCAAGTGTGCACTGCGCAACGCCATCTGTGGCAAGGTCCACCTAACCACAGATACGTGGACCAGTAAGCACTGCCAGGGACGCTATATCTCCCTAACTGCACACTGGGTAAATGTAGTGGCGGCTGGGCCCCAGGCGGAGAGCTGTTTGGCGCACGTCCTTCCGCCGCCAAGGATCGCAGGGCAACATTCTTTGCCTCCTGTCTCCTCCTCCTCCTACTCAGCTTCCTCCTTCTCTTCTTCCACCTGCTCATCCAGTCAGCCACACCCCTTCACCACCAACTTCAGCACAGCCCGGGGTAAACGTCAGCAGGCCATTCTGAAACTCATATGTTTGGGGGACAGGCCCCACACCGCACAGGAGTTGTGGCGGGGTATAGAACAACAGACCGACGAGTGGTTGCTGCCGGTGAGCCTCAAGCCCGGCCTGGTGGTGTGCGATAATGGGCGAAATCTCGTTGCAGCTCTGGGACTAGCCGGTTTGACGCACATCCCTTGCATGGCGCATGTGCTGAATTTGGTGGTGCAGAAGTTCATTCGCAACTACCCCGACATGTCAGAGCTGCTGCATAAAGTGCAGGCCGTCTGTTCGCGCTTCCGGCGTTCACACCCTGCCGCTGCTCGCCTGTCTGCGCTACAGAGTAACTTCGGTCTTCCAGCTCACCGCCTCATATGCGACGTACCCACCAGATGGAACTCCACCTTGCATATGCTGGACAGACTGTGCGAGCAGCAGCAGGCCATAGTGGAGTTTCAGCTGCAGCACGCACGGGTCAGTCGCACTGTGGATCAGACACACTTCACCACCAATGACTGGGCCTCCATGCGAGACCTGTGTGCCCTGTTGCGTTGTTTCGAGTACTCCACCAACATGGCCAGTGGCGATGACTCCGTTATCAGCGTTACAATACCACTTCTATGTCTCCTTGAGAAAACACTTAGGGCGATGATGGAAGAGGAGGTGGCCCAGGAGGAAGGGGAGGAAGAGGGGTCATTTTTAGCACTTTCAGGCCAGTCTCTTCGAAGTGACTCAGAGGGAGGTTTTTTGCAACAGCAGAGGCCAGGTACAAATGTGGCCAGACAGGGCCCACTACTGGAGGACGAGGAGGACGAGGATGAGGAGGAGGTGGAGGAGGATGAGGATGAAGCATGTTCACAGCGGGGTGGCACCCAAAGCAGATCGGGCCCATCACTGGTGCGTGGCTGGGGGGAAACACAGGACGATGACGATACGCCTCCCACAGAGGACAGCTTGTCCTTACCTCTGGGCAGCCTGGCACACATGAGCGACTACATGCTGCAGTGCCTGCGCAACGACAGCAGAGTTGCCCACATTTTAACATGTGCGGACTACTGGGTTGCCACCCTGCTGGATCCCCGGTACAAAGACAATGTGCCCACCTTACTTCCTACACTGGAGCGTGATAGGAAGATGCGCGAGTACAAGCGCACGTTGGTAGACGCGCTACTGAGAGCATTCCCAAATGTCACAGGGGAACCAGTGGAAGCCCAAGGCGAAGGCAGAGGAGGAGCAAGAGGTCGCCAACGCAGCTGTGTCACGCCCAGCTCCTCTGAGGGCAGGGTTAGCATGGCAGAGATGTGGAAAAGTTTTGTCACCACGCCACAGCTAACTGCACCACCACCTGATACGGAACGTGTTAGCAGGAGGCAACATTTCACAAACATGGTGGAACAGTACCTGTGCACACCCCTCCACGTACTGACTGATGGTTCGGCCCCATTCAACTTCTGGGTCTCCAAATTGTCCACGTGGCCAGAGCTAGCCTTTTATGCCTTGGAGGTGCTGGCCTGCCCGGCGGCCAGCGTTTTGTCTGAACGTGTATTCAGCACGGCAAGGGGCATCATTACAGACTAACGCAGCCGCCTGTCTACAGCCAATGTGGAAAAGCTGACGTTCATAAAAATGAACCAGGCATGGATCCCACAGGACCTGTCCATCCCTTGTGCAGATTAGATATTAACTACCTCCCCTTAACAATATATTATTCTACTCCAGGGCACTTCCTCATTCAATACTATTTTTAATTTCATTTTACCATTATATTGCGGGGCAACCCAAAGTTGAATGAACCTCTCCTCTGTCTGGGTGCCGGGGACTAAATGTGTGACAGTGGCCTGTTCCATTGGTGGGTGACATGAAGCCTGATTCTCTGCTATGACATGAAGACAGATTCTGCGCTGACATAAGGCCAGATTCTCTGTTACGGGACCGCTCTCCTCTGTCTGGGTGCCTGGGCCTAAATATGTGACAGTGGCCTGTTCCAGTGGTGGGTGACGTGAAGCCTGATTCTCTGCTATGACATGAAGACAGATTCTGCACTGACATAAGGCCAGATTCTCTGTTACGGGACCGCTCTCCTCTGTCTGGGTGCCGGGGCCTAAATGTGTGACAGTGGCCTGTTCCAGTGGTGGGTGACGTGAAGCCTGATTCTCTGCTATGACATGAAGACAGATTCTGTGCTGACATAAGGCCAGATTCTCTGTTACGCGACCTCTCTCCTCTGCCTGGGTGCCTGGGCCTAAATGTGTGACAGTGGCCTGTTCCAGTGGTGGGTGACGTGAAGCCTGATTCTCTGCTATGACATAAAGACAGATTCTGTGCTGACATCAGGCCAGATTCTCTGTTACGGGACCTCTCTCCTCTGCCTGGGTGCCTGGGCCTAAATGTGTGACAGTGGCCTGTTCCAGTGGTGGGTGACGTGAAGCCTGATTCTCTGCTATGACATGAAGACAGATTCTGTGCTGACATAAGGCCAGATTCTCTGTTACGCGACCTCTCTCCTCTGCCTGGGTGCCTGGGCCTAAATGTGTGACAGTGGCCTGTTCCAGTGGTGGGTGACGTGAAGCTTGATTCTCTGCTATGACATGAAGACAGATTCTGCGCTGACATAAGGCCAGATTCTCTGTTACGGGACCGCTCTCCTTTGTCTGGGTGCCGGGGCCTAAATGTGTGACAGTGGCCTGTTCCAGTGGTGGGTGACGTGAAGCCTGATTCTCTGCTATGACATGAAGACAGATTCTGTGCTGACGTCAGGCCAGATTCTCTGTTACGCGACCTCTCTCCTCTGCCTGGGTGCCTGGGCCTAAATGTGTGACAGTGGCCTGTTCCAGTGGTGGGTGACGTGAAGCCTAATTCTCTGCTATGACATGAAGACAGATTCTGCGCTGACATAAGGCCAGATTCTCTGTTACGCGACCTCTCTCCTCTGCCTGGGTGCCGGGGCCTAAATGTGTGACAGTGGCCTGTTCCAGTGGTGGGTGACGTGAAGCCTGATTCTCTGCTATGACATGAAGACAGATTCTGTGCTGACATCAGGCCAGATTCTCTGTTACGGGACCTCTCTCCTCTGCCTGGGTGCCTGGGCCTAAATGTGTGACAGTGGCCTGTTCCAGTGGTGGGTGACGTGAAGCCTGATTCTCTGCTATGACATGAAGACAGATTCTGTGCTGACATAAGGCCAGATTCTCTGTTACGCGACCTCTCTCCTCTGCCTGGGTGCCTGGGCCTAAATGTGTGACAGTGGCCTGTTCCAGTGGTTGGTGACGTGAAGCCTGATTCTCTGCTATGACATGAACACAGATTCTGTGCTGACATAAGGCCAGATTCTCTGTTACGCGACCTCTCTCCTCTGCCTGGGTGCCTGGGCCTAAATGTGTGACAGTGGCCTGTTCCAGTGGTGGGTGACGTGAACCTTGATTCTCTGCTATGACATGAAGACAGATTCTGCGCTGACATAAGGCCAGATTCTCTGTTACGCGACCTCTCTCCTCTGTCTGGGTGCCGGGGCCTAAATGTGTGACAGTGGCCTGTTCCAGTGGTGGGTGACGTGAAGCCTGATTCTCTGCTATGACATGAAGACAGATTCTGTGCTGACATGAAGCCAGATTCTCTGCTATGGCATGAAGAGACTGATTCTGTGCTGACATGAAGCCAGATTCTTTGCTATGGCATGAAGAGACTGATTCTCTGCTGACGTGAAGCCAGATTCTCTGCTATGGGACCTCTGTCCAATTGATATTGGGTCATTTTTTATTTTTTATTTTTTTTATTTTAATTCATTTCCCTATCCACATTTGTTTGCAGGGGATTTATCTACATGTTGCTGCCTTTTGCAGCCCTCTAGCTCTTTCTTGGGCCGTTTTACAGCCTTTTTAGTGCCCAAAAGTTCGGGTCCCCATTGACTTCAATGGGGTTCGGGTTCGGGACGAAGTTCGGGTCGGGTTCGGATCCCGAACCCGAACATTTCCGGGAAGTTCGCCCGAACTTCTCGAACCCGAACATCCAGGTGTTCGCTCAACTCTACTTATATCTTTGCGTATTACCCCATATTATTATATTTTTTATGTAACCAGAGACGTAATAGAGTTCCAAATCTGGTACTTATAGGCTGCCATCCTTCTCCTGGATACACATTATTTGTGCCTTTATCCTTGTTTTTTTCCCACGCTATATTAAATCCGTTAATAAACTAGTTATTAGTTTGAAATATCTTTTAGGGATCACCACCGGTGTGTTCCACAAAATATAGTTCAGAGCAGGTAGTAGACACATTTTTACCAGAGAAATACGACCAGCCATCGAAACATGCAGTCTTTTCCAGACTTCTATTTTTTCCCTAATTTCTTGTATTTTGGGGGTCGCATTCAGCTGAACATAATCCCTATGGTTGGGGGTAATCTGAATACCTAGATATTTAACAGGTTCATTAGGCAGCTTGACTTCCAGCTACCCCGGACTGAAATTGTTCAGAGGATCAATCGGGACGCAAGCTGATTTGGACCAATTTATTCTGAGGCCTGCATATTTACCAAACTGTTCGAATACCTAAAAAATCCTAGGAAGTGATCCATGTGAACCCACAAACAGCATAATATCATCTACATATAAAGCGATTTTTTCCTCATAAGTACCATACCTAAATCCCACTATATCATTATCTTGTCTAATCATATCGGCGAGTGGCTCCATAGCTATAGCAAATAGCTGAGGGGACAGGGGACATCCCTGTCTAACCCCTCTGCCAATATGTATACTACCAGAATATTCTCCGTTTACCATGACCCTTGCAGAAATTTCAGTATATAGTAGCTTTATCCAAGAGATAACATTTTCACCAAAGCCCATTTTCCCCATTGTACCAATCAAAAAGGGCCATTCTACCGTATCAAAAGCCTTTGAGGCATCTATAGTTAACAATCAACCGTTCTCCGCAGT